>NW_017275075.1:443860-499620 GCF_001594065.2 Cyphomyrmex costatus | reverse complement strand
AATGTGAATTAGATCTTTATAGCGTTGATAAGAAATCCAAATTCATAATTTCTTGTTGTGTCTTGCACAATTTATGCATTGACAACGACGATGACTTTACTTTCGATATTGATGTATCCTCATGATCAGATAATGAAGAATCTAATAGTGAAAATGAAGGAGAGCAGGAAGCTTTATTCTGGAGATTGTGTGGGAGAAATGAAAAGGGATCAGTTGTGTTAAATATACTTTTCCAATGAAAAGAAACAACAATAATAATTTAATTACAACAATTTAATTACATATTACATATTTATATATTTATCATATTAAAACTGTATATTTGTCATCCTTTGTGAACATTCAGGTTATAACCTCGTTATATATAAATATATAAGATTATAACAAATATTTGATTGTGTATACTAAATAATGCAGTAGTCGAAAATATTTTAATACACTAAGTAATATGTTAAAAAATTTAGTTATCACAATAATAATGTACTTCAGCATTGCAGTATAATTTTACTAACTATATCAGATTTTGATAGAGTATTATAAAATAAATAAACTCTTTATATTAAATAATAATAAAAAAAATAACTTTTTCCTTTAACAATGAAATTTTTTGCTAAGGGTAATAATATATCAGTCGTACAAAGAAAATTATTTATACGTATGTTTAAACTAATGTAACAAACAAAATTCTTAATAAAAAAAGTCCAATATCTTACAGAAACTTACTGTAATTTACTTTAACATACTTTAATATAGGAACTTTCATATATAGTTCTAATATCACACCAATGACTATGTTTAGTTCCTTTTTTATTTTTTATTACTTTATTACTGTATTACTCTGTATTCGGTTTACCGAACAACTCGCGTACCAGGTCTAACTTTTCCTTATGTTGCTTTCCCTTTGCGGCTTCTTTTTTTTTTTTTAAATAATTCCATCTTTATATCTTCATTAGTCCGCCTAGACTTTTTTGCCTTCGGCGAGCCATGGAGCATGCTTTGCAAGGTTAATGCTGCAGATTTCTTCCGGAATTTTAGGTACATTGAATTTAGGATATCTCACACTTCTGACACTTTGCAATACCTCTGGTTCGATGCTGTCATCTGAATGTGCAATTTTCCGCAATTCCTCTTCAAATGGTTTTTCTGTGGAACTACCTGATTTACAATTATTCTCTATGGCTTTCTACTTTCTTTTCAAGACGGTCTTGTACCGATTTTCAATTTGTAGAGAAGTTTTAGAGATGTTTAACATTTTCATCATATCTCTGGATATTTGTGACCACATGAGTTTTTTAGTTTTAAATTTCTTCATTGGACCAACATCGAATAAATACGTTTCGTATTTGTCGAGGATAGCGGCCGCATTAGTCCAGTAATCTAAATATTATAAAATTTGCATATTAATATAATAACGAATATTGTAGAACTAGGATCATAAAATCTACTAATTGTTGAACAGCATGGAATTAGTCTTATTAATATATCGCATTTTATGCAATACTGTAACAAACATAAAGAGAAAAGAAAATCGAAAATGAACATTTTATAATGATATATCAAATGTACTACATTTTAAATATATTTTCTACCTTTTTATCAAAATTATGGTAAAAACTTTTAATTCGAATTTTAAAATTAACGCATATCTTGTTTCATATGTTGTTGCAGTATTGTCATATGTATTGTGCTGAAATACTAGAAAAGCTGTATTCAACTGTATTTACCAGTACTCTTTTGACTACAATCCTGTGATTCAAATATTATTATATAATTTGTTGCATCAGTTTCTTTATCACACTCTGCTAATTACTGATTATTATTCCGTCCCAGATTGTAGATATTAGCGTGGTACATTATTTCTTCTCTGCAATTAAAAATATACAGATATTTTTACATTTTCTTACTATCTTGTTTTTAAGGAAATTTTTTATGCAACTCACACTCATTTATGTTTCCTAATTACGCCGTTTCAACAACATCTATGTATATTCTACTTTCTATTTATTTCCAATAACATGATATATTTCTCTAATTTCCATTTATGACAAACAATCCATTTCGGATAAGGAGTTTTATACATATATTGTATGCTGTAGGCATCATCATCTGTAAAAATGATACATATAGAGAAATCTATTACATAATTTTCTTTTACGCTTAAAATATAAAAAAATGTGTTTCACAAGCTGGAATACAATAATTAATTGTACACAAATGATATAGGTCATTCTAGGACAAACGCTCGAAGATCTTTTTATGCATAAGTGCAGTTAACGCCACATTCAAAATGCAGTAAATATAATTATTGTAATATATTTTCAAACTGTATAAAGTGAACCTTAAGATGTATGTTTCTTATACTGCATTGTTTTCCTAAAATAAAATTCTCATCAACATTTTTTTCCAATTTTTGCGCTGGAATAACCTCAAAAACAAAGATCAGATATATTATGTATTATACATACTTACTCTTTAATTTTTCATATAAATCAGGTTCAATCGAATCAAGGGTTAGTTTCAGTATGTCATTATTGACTTTAAAATTAATACTGAATCCTTCCATAACGAATAGGTATTTAAAATATAACAAAAGTGCACTACAATCGTATCGAGATCGACAATTCGACCATAGACATAGTATAGATAGACCGAGCATGCGGCGGGAGACATGGCAGTCACGTGCAAGAAGAAGGGAATACAAATTAGATTTTTCGTTCTTTCTCTAACACAAGAAAGTGGGAGTATGATGCAGCCCCATTGTGTTTTCTCCTTCTCGCACGCGCTAGCCATCGATATTCTTGTCTGGCATATGGCAATGCTCGGTCTATCTATACTATGTCTATGAATTCAACATACGTGTTTAGCTGGGAATGCAAGAAACTTGCACTTTCGATAACCTCGTGCAGTGCTGCTGACACCATGAGTTTTTGGTGCGGCGCAGTGAAATATGCTATTAAGCTGATTTTTCATGTGCAGCACGCTGCGGCAGCAAAATGTTATTATTGGTTAAAAATCTTTTGTGAGGTGACGCACTGTGACGTACTTCCAATCAGTTCTCGAAAATTTGTATCACATAACATTTTGCTGCCGCAGCGTGCTGCACATGAAAAATCAGCTTTAGTTGATCCAAACGTTTAGTGTGCTGCGACTTATGTAGACGGGACTTAATGCATCGTGTTCACGATTCTAGAATTCGATCCAAATTCTTGGATCGAGAAAGCCATTTTTCAATAAAAATTATATATTGACTGGCTGCACATTTCGGAATACGAGAACTCGGACAAAGTTCTATCTTCGTAGACACAGACTTAAAGCATTAACAAATCACATTTGAAGTTTTTGGTCATATGACCAATGTGATTGGTCAATTCTTTCTTTATTTGAGATCTTGGATCGGATTTCTAGATCATGAACACAGGATACAAGTTAAACATCCGTTATCTGTGGTTACCTTATGGCACATTCGATACACATGCATTGATACGATTCTAGTGCTGCCCTGACACGATATTACCCTGATATGGTACTGCGTTGACATAGTTCTGCTCTGACACGGTGCGAGTGCAAAACTACACTGGATTAATTGATTTAACCTGGCTTGGTGCAGCATTAAGGACCAATACTTTTAGTAAACAAGTTGCGCATTGAGGGGTCAATTCCCCTTGCCGCTCAGCATCACACCGCTTAAGGAAAATAGAAGTTTCGAGAATCAAACAGAAGATTCTAGAAACTGAAATTCATGATGTAATTTCCGGAAAGGACAATCCCCCTTGTCCGCGCGGGGGTCACTCCTTTATCTGTATATAAACTGCGGTTCCTGAAAGGAACGACACTTCTTCGCGTAAATTTTCACTCAGTAGTATTTCCGATTTCGCTATTAAGGCTTAGCGTGAATTTTTACTTCGTATTAGATTTCATTTCTCGGTAAATTGCACTTGTAAAATTTCGCTTCGTGATATTGTATTAATATTTCTTGTTAAACTCATGCGTAATAGTATTTGGCTTTGTTCAATATTAAATTTTAATTATTAATTTATAATCGATTAAAGCTACCTTCTTATATTAAATTTCCGCCGTCGTTCGTTTTTGTTATATTAAAAGAATAATTAAAATATATACACTGAATACATCAGATTCTATAGTCGATCGTCTCTTCAATTTTTTTTTATTTCTCTTTTCTTTCATACTTCGAGTCTCCTTTTCGGACAAGGACAGCAAAAGAGTGATCGAGTGCGGGATCAGTGCCGGGAGTGCGGACGCATTAGTGAAATCGAGTGCCGTTATCGAAGTCGCGGCGTGTACCTTTCACCCTTGGCAGCGGTTGACCGCTGCCCTTTCTTTCACTCTCAAGCTCCGTCCCCAGGGAGCACTCTTTAGGTACTACGGGGACATCCTGTCACTCGGCCGTGTAGGCCTCTAAATAGGCTCTCTAGCGGTCTTCCTTGAGCGAGGAGCAAGGGCCTCCTGTAGAGACTCTACCTCTGCTCATTCCCGGCATCTGTCTCCCCGCGTTGACCTTCGGTGGCTGCATCGCCACCCCCGCTCTCGGGCATCTCGCGCCCGATCTCAGAAATAGGGAAGAACCCTGAAATCTAATCATGTTTCAGGGAAAATATCATAATGCGCAGGAGGGGAGCGGGAAGAGAGCGAGCGCTCCGCGCACTCGTTAGAGAGTACCATACGGCATGAAAATTTGACCTGCAGGTATTCGCGGACCCGCTCACCGTGGTGTTATCGCCTCCTTACCACTCGGTGCCGGGAAATCACGGGGGTCCAATAACCGCCCCCACGAGTCGCCCCCGAGTTACGAGGACCCGACGTAGGGATCTCGTGGCCGCGATCCGCATACCGCACACGTGGCCGCCTCAGTCGCTCCGCGGCCCCGTGGCCGACTCCGGATACGGGAGTTCGCCCTCGTCATCGGGCCGGTCAAGTTCGTTCTAAAAAAGGAAGAAGAGGCGCTCACGCTCCGCGAGGCACCTCAAGGTACTATCCCGAAGCTTGCCCTTTTCATACTTTATCCGCGCCCGCGTCTGGTCGCCTCCAGGACGAACGTAACACTCTACTTCTTCTAATAGCGAACCTGAAAGTATAATAAATTTAACAAATAATCTAGAATCATTATGTAAAATTAAGGAATCAGATACTCTATTTACTAACCGCAACGATAATCTAATAATTTTCTTAACTACTACATAATTACCTTGTGATAAAGGCACTCAAGAATTAATAGATAAAAAAAAATTGCCTCCTGAAGACAATTTAATGTTGGGAAGAACTCAAGTAGTAACCTCCTTCTTTCCGGATCGTCATATCATTGCTTTAATTATAACAGAACGACTTAGCGTTAAGCTCGACAATAATATTCTTTTAGAATGCTTTTCAACTTTGCTTGACGTAGCTACTGAATTAAATTTATATACACTTTTAGTATAATAAAAAGCGAGCAAATTGACTCCATTACCTGGAATTACATTTTGAAGCATCTTCGTAAAACCTTTTTTGAACGACCAGTAATAATCTCTGTTTGTCATGGTGTAATAATGACTCCTCTAGTGGAAGAAAGAATTAAAATTATAACTGCCCCAGTGAGAAATGACAATGGAATGGACATCGATTCGATGTATAACAATGTTATTTATCAAAATGAATTAAATAAATTATAACTATTTTGTAATAGTTAACAAAATAATTATAATTAATTTATTTTGATAAATAACAAAACTCACTCGCGATCCATGTTCACTTTAATTACGGCGTACACCGAGTGACAAGTGTTCTTCTTCTTTTTCCTAATTTAATGGCACTCGTCGGCGAACGCCAACGATACGGCCAGTATCAAATGTGACGACTTGTAAACAATGAGAAAAAATGCAGAAATTAATTGTACATCTCATCTGTTCAGAATAATTTTACACGAAAATGACGTATTTCCATCATAATACCGAATTGCCATCTTTTGCTCTATATAAAATTATCTCGGAACTTCATAGAATTTTCCAGCAGTTTTTCCCACTCCTCGAATTAACGGCTTATGCAGTAAGACGGTCGTTTGTAAGAACCGGAAGCCAACTTTACCTCTTGCTGTCTAACTGGTATCTCCGTTCCATCATAGTTCTGACGTGCGTTTCACTTGGAAAATGTGACAATTCAATGTCGCCCGCGCACCAAACTCGCGGAATCTCTGCGATCACTGATGTATTTTTGACGCATTGGCTTTGTCGGCTTGTAGTACTATGATGTCTGTGTCCAAGGACGACAAGTTTAATTCTTGTAATGCAAGTCATTCTTGTATGGTGATTTTGGGCTTAGCCTTATGGAGTGTATTAGCCGAACACATTTATTTTCTCGACGGCGTGTACTTACACACTCTGTTTGGTATTCACAGTTGGAGTTGTTATATTTAAAAGGTTTTCATATTCCCTGAAGGTATGTGTAGCGAATGCGGTAGGATGTTTTCCCCTTTCCCCGCAATCAAGTCTATCGGTAGTTTTCGCCGAAATCGTCTGGGAAATCGGTCTGAGAAGGGTATCAGGTTTATGTTTTTGGCAGACCGTACAATCTCTTGGTGGAAGAGAATCAGTAGGTTTCGAAGTGGTTTTGCTAGGTAGGCCACACTTTCTTAATAGGATGCTAGGTTTTCGAACGATCTTGTTTGATGGGTCTCTATCAAACCTTTTGTATGTTTCATCCGAAAGGAAGAGCTCCATGGTTCTGTAGTCTGATGTATTGTTGATATATTGGCTTTGTCGGCTTGTAGTACTATGATGTCTGTGTCCAAGGACGACAAGTTTATTTCTTGTAATGCAAGTCGTTCTTGTATGGTGATTTTGGACGTTGGAGACTTAGTCTTATGGAGTGTATTAGCCGAACACATTTATTTTCTCGACAGCGTGTACTTACACACTCCGTTTGGTATTCACAGTTGGAGCTGTTATATTTAAAAGGTTTTCATGTTCCCTGAAGGTACGCGTAGCGAATGCGGTAGGGTGTGTTTTCCCTTTTCCCCACAGTCAAATCTATCGGTAGTTTTCGCCGAAATAGTCTGGGTAATCGGTCTGAGAAGGGTATCTGGGTTATGTATTTTTGCCAAACCGTACAATCTTGGTGGAAGAGAATCAGTAGCTGTTTCAGAGTGGTTATTATAATAAAGTTTTTACTATGAATAATACAGCTTAAAATAAAATAAAATTCTCGTTATATAGTTTAAGATTTATCGAATATTTTCATTTTTTATTTATACTGACTAGATGATTAGTATGTGAAAAAGTAATCATAAAGGTATTTTTTAAGTTTAGACATTTTTGTAAGGAAGGTCGCACTTTCCTAATAGGATGTTCGACGGTCAACACCTATATAAACGCTTCCCTCGAACATTTGTAAACCCATTTCCACGCACCTTCCTAATAGGATGCTAGGTTTCCGAACGATCCTATTTGTTGAGCCTCTATCAAGCCTTTTGTATTCTTTTATATAATTGCATGTGAATTCATATACTCTACATGTGTAAATCTTTCATTGCACGCCGAATTGACCATTTGATGTGGATGAAGTGCAGACGTATTCTTATAGAAGTTCAAAACTGAAAAACATCATCGTAAACCGGTCTGATCAAAAAAAGAATATTCTTACGTGAAAGAGCGTTCAATTTTCTATAAGAATACGGCTGCACTTTATTTTCAAAATTGCCTTTTATGCCCACTAACGACAATCGAAAAGAGCGCTGTAACGAGAAAGCCCAAAAATTGACGGTTCTACAGTTCGGTAACCAGTTGGCTTACAGGTATATTATTTGGCATAGAGTCTTTATTCATCAAACTGTTCAAGTTTACGCAATATGAACGAAATCCATGGAACTTCGCAAAATGGGTGGCCCACTTGGCGTGGAATGTCCCATATTTACTTTTAACTGGCACCTTTAATTATAATAGTAATGTATGAGTTACTTTTCATGGTAGTATTTATATTGTCATTAGATAAAAAGGTTTAAATTTTTAAGGATCTTTTTTTTGAACATGTTATTTTTTTTCATAAATCTTTATTTTGTCTCTGAATACAAATCTGATTGTATAATTTCCAAGATATAGGCCAAATGTGTTAAAAGAAACGTTCGACTATGTGTAGGTTATGTTTTACTTAACATTCGCAGCGCTCGTGGAAGTTCTCACGCAGTTTTTTATTTCAAAAGTATCCGAAAAACCTCGTTTAAATTTACTTATTCACATACTATTAAATGTGTAGTATTTGATAAGAAGTTTCTTTTAATCATTTTTTCAATTCATATGTTTTAGGATGTAGAATTTTTTAATAATTTAAAATTCTTTCCAATAGAAAAATATTTAGGACGAGTTGAATTGAATGTATGCAATCTAGTTCTATCGAAAAATAAAGTCTGAAATTATTTTTGAAAGTCTTTATTGTGACCGTACCGTTATCTCGTATATCGACATGTCTCAACTATTTCCGTATACTATCAAATTTTCCTCACAGTGGTTTTTGCAAAGTCAGTAGTATATAAAACTGTAGGTCCCTATTCAGAACGGATTTTTATTGATAAAAGCGCGCGTTTGTCTCTGAAATTCTATAGTATGCGTAACGTATAAATTATGATAAAGCGCTAACATCGTTATAAGCGCGTTCTGAATGCGGGCCATAGTGCATAAGTCGTCTTGGACTAAGCCTTACTAGTCTACGGTGCGTATTCATAGTCAAACCTCATCCTTAAGGCTTCCTTAAATTTATTTTTAGATGTTCAGTAGCCATTAAAATAAGTCGTATTTCGTAGAGCATCTGAAGATAAACTTAAGGAGCCTTAAATATAAAGCCTGACTATAAATATGGGTATACGTCTCTTCGGGTTAATGGAACGGTATTAAGTTACTTGTAAACCTGAAGAAGTTAGTTTAATTCTCCCTTTAAATCACTGGCATAGTGTTAATTCACTTGTAAATTTAAAGGATATTCTACTGTTAATTTTTGCAAGAACCTCCAATTGTATAAGTATAATAGTTGTTTCTATATACAAATCTTTATTTTCTTCCGATCTTTATTTTCTTCGGGTCACTGGAACGGTATTAAATTACTTGTAAACCCGAAGTTAGTTTAATTCGCCCTTTAAATCACTAGCATAATGTTAATTCACTTGTAAATTTAAAAGATATTCTACTGTTAATTTTTGCAAGAACCTCTGATTGTATAAGTATAATAGTTGTTTCCGTATACAAATCTTTATTTTCTTCCGATATAACTAAAGTTATTTTCATTCAATTCAATTTCTCTTAAATATTTCTCTTTTGAAAATAATTCTAAGTTATTATTAAATTTTACATATCTGTTTAGTATACTAAAATATTTGAATTGGAAAAATAATAGAAGATATTTGTATTACCAAATTCTATAGATACATTAGCTAATTAGCTTGTAAATGTGTAATTTGAAACACGTTTTTGTGAATGTTTCTTTAATAGATAGGCATTAGCCATTGTAGAATTCTCTACAATGTGCTTTTTGTTTCCTGTTTCCTATTATTTGTCTCTTGCTTTCTTGATCAAAAAAGTAAGAGACAAATAGAGACAAATAGCAAGAAACGGGAAACGAAAAGCACATTGTAGAATTAGCCTTGAACTGCGCGAGAACCTCCATCAGTGTTGCGAACATTAAGTTGATCGCACCTTAAATGTGGTCAATTGTGTTTCTTCTAATACATTTAGCTACTAGATACTAGCAAACATTTTGTTCCCAAATTGTTATCAAATTAACATTAAATTCTAAAGAAATTAAATACCAAAAAAACAGCCTTAGGGTGCCACCACATACAGTCCGCAATTTATACTGCACCTCACGTAATCCGCATCTACATAAAAAGAGAGTTCTTACGCACGTCAGAAAACAGACCACTTGTTCTATTTACATCATCACTAATAACATATATCAAAGATTCATGTTGCACTTCTGATTTCAAAATTGTTGTCAAACAAATTAATTAATCACTATTTATAAATTAAAAGTAGGTTGTGACACGTTAATTTTTGTTTAATGTCGGAGTGTAATTGCATTGCGTGGTTACATGCTCCTTGTGTCCCATGGAGCGTTTTCATGTTTATGTATGGTATATTCGCTCTATCCTGTGCCTCCTGAATCCAATTGACTTCAGCAGGTCAGGTAATGTCATCGCACCATCTTAACTATGGTCTCATAGCACTTCTAGTTGTTACTTTCGGTCTTCACGTTAGTAGTTTCTTGCACTTTGTAAACCAAATGATAAACAACATATTTGGTAACTATTATAGTTACTTGATAGGCTGCTTTTAATCTAAACAATTTTCATAACTTTTACTTCAACTATTTATTTCATCCATCGGAAGTTTTTTGAGAGCAGGCCGCTATGTTCTTTTTCGAGTCATTAACAAATTAATACTCTGAAATTACAAGCAATTATTTTTCATTGTACGGTCTAGTATAAATTTCAAATCAAATCTCAATAACCGATTAAATATTTAGGAGGGGGGACATTTCAAATTATTAGAGTTGCGTTGCAAGACTGAAATCTTTCGGCGCGCAATAATTAAGGAGAGGGGACATTTCAGATTATTAGAGTTGCGTTGCAAGATCGACAATTGTTCGCGCAATTTGGGGGGACCCGCGGGGGGACTACATATATTAATAGAACGTTATTTCCTATTTTGGATAAATATTGCGAAGAATATTACTACGTCGACTCGCCATCAGAGGTCTATCGATATTCGCAAATTCTTGTACGTGCTGAGACACGTGTATATCTCTTTATATAGAATCTCGATTTAATAACTTACTAAGGCGTATAAGGTAGGCTTCCACTACAATACCTTACTGATGAGTCCAGTAGTGGAAGCCGGGACGAAACGCCAAAAATTACGTGATATTCTTCGCAATATATAATATTAGAATAAATTATCAGATTTAGATTTTAATCGGCCCTATGGATCGTCAAGTCATCGATATTGAATGCCGCGATTATATCCGTGTGGGCAGATATGGCAATCGCTTTTTTTAAATGTATTCTGATCTAATGTTTAGGTAATCATTGCAATAAGAAAACTTTTCCCTGTACCACTCTCGCAACTTACGTACAGTCGCAGAATCTGACTTTTTATTTTGTAAAACGTGGCATACTCTATGGACGACTTTTTTCTGGTCTTCGTTCAATTGCGACATTTTTTGCGATAAATTAATCGGAATGTCAATCTTACCAAAATCATCCAGATCTTTCATCGCGTCGTCAGCTCCTATCGGATTGCAATCCAGTTCATCGTCATCGGATTTGTCTCTGTCTGCTGTTTTCATATCGTTTTCGCCGAAATTATCTGGGAAATCGGTCTGAGAAGGGTATCTAGTTTATGTATTTTATGGCAGATCGTACAATCTTGGTGGAAGAAAATCAGTAGGTTTCAATGTGGTTTTGCTAGGTAGGCCGCACTTTTCATCATGAATTCATTATAAATTCCTTCATCTTGGCAATAGTCGATTTTTTAATTGAAATTTCTTGACTGATCTTGTCTGAAATACGGGTGAATGTTTTCATATATTAATACTAGGTTAACACATTTAATAATTAATTACTTTTCATTAGAATCTGGTAATTCCGTGTATATATGCATACACTTCTCAACAAAATTAAAGGATCACTGTTCCACCCTGCAAAAATAGGCAAACTTTGAAATCCGTGTAATGTCTTTTTTTAAGTACTCAAACGTGAAAATTTTTTTTTGGACCTCCAGTAGTTTAATAAATATTCGGAGTAGCACTACAAAAATTCTTACGATTGTCTTTAATGATTGTAAAGTTACAATAAAAGTTAGAAGATTATAGCCATTCCTTGTCTTCGATAGCAACATTTTCTAACTACCCAGACGTAAAAATTTTTCATCAGATATCCAATTGTTTAATAAAAGTTCCAGTCAGCTTTTAAAAATTCTCACGATTAACTTTAATATTCGAAACGCTACAATAAAAATTAGAAAAGTTATGATCATTCGATTGCGAAATCTTTTAAGTACTCAAATGTAAAATTCACCCAAAAAAAAATATTCTGCCGATAAGCGGGAATTCCTCTTAGCATTTATTCTAAGCAGAAATTTTTACAGAAAGAGTATTCCTCTTCCAATGCACTGGACTATTCATCAAAAATATATTGGAAATTATTCTAACAGTTTTCTTCTTGTATTAAGAGGAATATGTTAACTTAAAGCGCAATGCCCTCTTACGAGTAACATAAAAAGCAATGTGTAAGATTTTTACTACAGATGCAAAACAAAAGTACTCTAACTGCAAGAATATTGGCTTAGAATATTTTCCTCTCGATTTCAGAAGATTCCTCTTGAGGTCGTATATAAGAATAAAATCCTCTAAGATTTAGCGGATTCTGCTAATATTAAGATTTTTTTTTTGGGTGTTTGTTTTGAACTTTCAACAGTTCGATAAAAGTTTTGGTAAATATTTCGAATTACACAGTCAGCCTCAAATGACTTCCGAGCGACCTTGACCCTCAAGAAGGTCAAGGTCATTGACCATTCCCGTCGCTCGTCCTTCGTTAAAAAGTTATTAACCAAAAAATATTTAAAAATAACGTACTATTTCTGCGTATATTCTGCGTACTATTTACGTGGATCTACTTTATTTGTAAAGTAACTTTCACCTCCCCCTGCATAGAAGCACACGACTTCTACGATTGTATTGTTGCTATGATAGTACTGTCGGGGCAGACCTCTGAGACGGTGTGGGTGCGGGGGGGGCCGAAGGCCATCCCCTTGCATCCGCCCGTGTGTGTGTGTGTGTGTGTGTGTGTGTGTTCCATTCGTTATATAACAATTATAAGTCTATTACTTGATATTTTACACACACACACACACACACACACGGGCGGGTGCAAAGAGGTGGCCTTCGGCCACCCCCTCCGCACCTACACCGTCGACAGAGGTCTGCCCCGACAGTATTATCATAGCAACAGTACAATCGTAGAAGTCGTGTGCCCCTGTGCAGGGGGGTGGGGATAAAAGTTACTTTTAAGTTTAACGTTTCTGAACAGGGAAAGATGTAGAATAGTACTTCATATCATACATGTATAGCAGAAATAATGCGTTTATTTTAAAACTATGTTAATAACTTTTTAACGAAGGATGAGCGACGGGAATGGTCAATGACCTTGACCTTCTGAGGGTCAAGGTCAGAGGATCAAGGTCAAGGTCAAGGTCACTCTCCTCCTGCGCGTGGAGATGCCCCTGATCCGCGGGATGACGCTGCCGCGCTCTGTCCTAGACACGGCAGGCGGCGTCCTCCCCGTGGGAGACGGGGCAGGGGAGGTGCCGGGAGTCGGGCCGCCACGAGGGGTCGGTGATCCTTAAGACGGAGGGAGGATCGGGTCTCGTGATGAGGCCTGGTCTTCCTCCTGTCGGCGGCCCGCCTCTCGGATGGAGGAGGGGAGCGTGAGGGAACGGGGCGGGTTATCCTGTCCCTCACTGAAAGCTCCCGCGGGTATTGCGGGGAGGAGGTCTTGCTCCCCTCTCCCCGCGGTGAGGAAGCCCCCCCCTGAGGGGGGCTGAGCAGAAGAGTGCTCAGCACTCCGGCCAGAGGCCGCCCCGGACGAATACCTCTGGTGATACCCGGGGCGGTCTCTACATGGCGAGAGACAGAGCAAGAGCTGAGGTTTTAGTGGGTATTCCCGTCCTGGTTAGGACGAGTGAGTCCCACATAACCCTGGCAGTCACCCGCGACTGTCGGGGTATGCGTAAATCTAAGCTTAAAAAAAAAAAAAAAAAAAGGTCAAGGTCACTCGGAAGTCATTTGAGGCTGACTGTGTAATTCGAAATATTTACCATAATCATTCCTCATTTTTCAACAGCGAATTTTCAAACTACTCAAATGTTAAATTATTTTTCGAGTATCTAGTAGTTTGATAAAAGTTCTGGGTAGCTCTCACAATTGTCTTTAACAATCAAAGCGCTACAATCAAAATTATAAATTTTATAGCTATTTCTCATTTTCAGTTTTTGTGGATATTCTTTTTTCAGGTTTTCATCAGTTTGAAATCTATATTTAATCAGATTATTTAATTATTTGTGACATCTCTTGTCTCATAGGAGATGTCATTTTACCCGCCGTACATTTATAGATGCTACTTTTGTAATGTATGGAATATCAATATCTTTTATACCAATTATACGGAATATTAAATGTGTAATTCGTATTAATTTGTATGAATATAAGGAAAGGTTTCTAGAATACTAATAATATCTCTTCGTGGATTATATATTTTAATAACATAAAGAGAATTGTTTATAAATAAATACTTAAATGTAACATTCCCTGGAATTACTTTACATTCTTTTGTTTCTTAATTTATTAATAAAAAAGATTATTAACCCCTTCAGACAGCATCAATTATTGAACCATATTAAAATAAAAAACATTTATTAGAACCACTAGAATAAGAAGGAAATAGTTTAAGAAAAGATTAAAATTTTTTTCAATTTAAACCAATAAGGAGAAGCAGTAGCAGTCTAAGTTGGATTACGGATGCTTCTATATATAATTGCGTGTGAATTCATATATATACTACATATGTAAATCTATGATTGCGCACCGAAATTTTTTCAGATTTGAAACGCAACTCTACTAAACTATTGCAGTAATATCACGAATTAAATTCTAAAAGTCAAGTTTAAAAAAATTTTGACGTGTAATTAAGAAAATAATCTTACCTTTCAATCCTGTGGATTCTAGTTGGCCAGATGCCCTTGGCATTAGCTCGATACCCTTGGATAGTTCTTTATTTTAGATAATTATCCTTTATATTTATTTGTTTTTTTAAAACTCAATTTCGTCCATTATTTTTAAATATTATCCTTTACTTTGTAAGATATTAAAAATTTCAATGGATATATTAAGTGTGAAATTAATTGTTCTACTAAAAATGCAAATATTATACTATTATATATAAAAAGAAGTAAACCTGAAAATTTATTTCAGTTATGGTACAGTATGTTCTACATGAAGTATTAAACAATTTTAGTTGGCTTAGTTTCCTACACATTTTACAAAAGAGACTCTTCCGTCTGATTCCTTATATAAGTTTGTTCCATGGTCAACTATCTTTTTTCAACATAGCATTACAGAATGCAAGATGTCGTCGTCTACCAAATATACTTCAAAATGTAGTTTGTCTTGCAAAAGATCCTTGTTGTGGTAAGATTGTGTAATATTTACTTAAAATGTAATTTTATGTTGTTGTTTTAATGATAAAATTTATGATTTACTTCATTATAATTATTTTCAGGTTTGGATTGTAAAGATGGAGTGTGCAAAAATCAACAATCTTATTTTCGAAACTTTAAAGATGATATGAGTTTTGAAGAAAGTATAATATATCTATCTGTATCACCAATTTTGTATTTTGCTCTATTAATCATATTGGAAGAAAAGTTATTGTTAAAATTATTCACAAAGATGGTTGGTACAAAATTAAGAAAGGAGCAAGATACAATGGATGATCAAGTGAAAAAAGAGAAACTTGCTGTAGCGATAGAAATCAATAACATCAACAACCAAAGTAAAATAATTTTTAGTATCTTATAAAAGAAATGATATATAAGTTATAGATCCATATAAATAACTTAATTTATGAATATTATAATTTACATAAAATATGTATATGACTTTATGTAACAGGTGTAAATATGAAAGAAGAATTAAAATCAAGTGCTACAGAGACTACTAATTTAGAACCATTACAAAGTCCAATAAGTGATGATAATAGTCTCTTCCTAGTATATGAATTAAGCAAATACTATGGGAAGTTAATGGCCGTGAAAGAAATCAGTTTTCGAGTAAAACCACGAGAATGTTTTGGATTACTCGGTGTAAATGGCGCCGGAAAGAGTACAACTTTTAGGATGCTAACTGGAGAAGAAATGCCTAATAGTGGCATAATGTACTTAAAACAAGCAGATATCTGTTCACAGAGGACACAGGTATCTAATAATTTATACAGTAATTTCTTTAATGTTATATTGTTTATAATATTAGAGAATTGTTTTGTGTAGTATCTTTCTGAAATGGGATACTGTCCACAAACTGATGCTTTAATACCTTCCTTAAATGCTTTTGACCATTTACGACTGTTTGCTCGTCTTCGTGGTATACCAAAGGCTAATGTAGAGTTGGAAGTTAATAAATGGATTAATAGACTAAGTAAGTGAACTGCGATAATAGATAGCAGAATTTTAAAAAGATAATGCATATGGTAAATATGAATAATATATTTTTTTAGATTTAACTGCTTGTATGAAGCAGCCAAGTGATACTTACAGTGGTGGTAACAAGAGACGCTTAAACATCGCGATGGCTCTTATTGGTAATCCTACTCTTGTTCTTTTGGATGAACCTACAACTGGTGTCGATCCTGCAGCTAGAAGATCACTTTGGAACACTTTACAGTCGTGTCAGGCAGCAGGACAAGCTATTATACTTACGTCTCATAGGTATTTTTTAGAGTCTAAAAATTCGAAATAAAATATTTGAATGAAAATTTTAATATAATTCATTTTGTTGAACGGAATATTAAAATTGTATTGTTCAACAGTATGGAAGAGTGTGAAGCACTTTGTAATCGACTAGTCATTATGGTGAAGGGTGAATTAGTTTGCATTGGTGCAAGTCAAGAATTGAAACAGCGATTTGGAGCCGGTTATGATATTCATATACAATTGAATCTAAACCGAACGGGCGAAGATGTTAGCAATATAAAGAAAATTATTGAGTCAGCTTTAACATGCGATATTAGAGATGAAAATTTGGTAATGATAATACTTTGATTACTTAGGAGACAATTGATTCTTTTAATTTTTTATTTCTTTATCTTATTAATCATTTTTATTAATCTTTACAGGGTTTTCTTGCTTATCACGTAACTGATTGTAATACAACGTGGGAAAAAATGTATGATACAATGAAGAATCTAAAACAGACATACAGTTGCATCGAGGATTACGCTGTTCTATCTGCAACTTTGGAACAACTTTTTATTCAGTTTGCAAGAGGAGCTGAAATGATAGAGTCTAATAAATCTCCAATTCGTATTACTAGTCATCAAGAAACAGTATAATTTAAATACATATTGTATTATGCATTGACTTGCATACATAGAAGTATACTTAAATGTACTAGATAGACACAGGAATTAATTTAAAATTTATTTTTATTACAAATTGCATATGTTGTTAAGATTGACTATATTATAATTTTATTTAATAAAATTGTAATATCTGTATCAGTACACATTGTTACAATTTAATATCACATTTATTAATATTAATATATATTGTATAATATTTGATAAGATATTAATATATTTTTTAATTTAAATGAAAATTTAATATTAATTTAATATCACGTTGAGAATTTAATCATTACTACAAACTGTTTTTAAATTAATGCAATAATTATTACAACGATATGCATTTTTCTATATATAAATAGAATTTTTATATAGATGATAAAAGTATTAGAAATTTATATATAGATTACAATATTATATAATTTATTGATGTTTCATTATATGTACATATGTAAAACAATTTACATACAATATATACTTCACAGTGTTAATACACCATTTGTTTATTTAATTTCTTCATTTATAATATACATATCAAAATATATGATTGTATGTAATGTGTGTGTGTTGTGTATGTGTATAGATATATGTAATAAACGCAAAGAATAATGCACAATACATCTCGCAGTTGTTATATCAGTTGCACAGTGTCATGTATATGTATAAGGCGCTTCGATATCAAGTTTGCACAAAAGCGACTTCAAAAAAAAAAAGAAAAAAATTAGAGAATGAGCCTTTCATAAATAAGTCACATTACTTTATATAAATAAAAAAATTACATGAATGATATATCGTTATGTACATGAAATAGATAAACGGAAAATGGTATGCATGCCTGTGTACGATATGCACGTAAATGATCAATCTGTTGCCTAATATTGGTAGCCACTGCTTGAACTTGTTTGATACGAGCTTGGTCCCTGATAGGCACTACTTCCATGGCCGCTATGACCACCTCCTGATATAACGAGACAGTTTGATAACCAGTACTAATAACTATAGTAACCAGTCATGCATAAGATATTAATATGCGTTATTATAAAAGTTTGTTTATATTTAATTGAAATCCTATAACATTATACCTCCGCTGGGATATCCACTGCCTCCATGCGAGTATCCTCGACCACCACCACCATCCTGATTCTCTCCCCTGGCTTCGGCGGCGAGCGCTAATTCAACACCTCGTTGAATTTCCGGTGGAATCGGAGGTGGTGTCGGCAAGTGAGCGCCTTGAGGGTGAAAACCATATTCGTCCGCCGTATACGTGATCGAATATTGCACACCATCGGAACCAGTATAAGAAAAGGATCCGCTCACCGATTCGGATTCTCCTGCAACACGGCACGCACTTGTTTTGATGCAATGTCTCCATTGTCATCGATTACATCGCATTGCGACACGACACTTCCATGATTTCAGAAGCAAGCATTATCTAACTATTGCTTCAAAACTGATATACAGCCACTTCAAAAATTAAACGATTAATAATTCAATCAGATAACGGAAATGCAATCTCGTACCTTGCCGATGGCCTGTTTCTTGCACGGTAATACCATTTCCAGTTTCATAACTGTATTGATAGTTTCCGTCACCGGCGTTCTCATTAGTATAAGAGATAATGGGTATCTGTTGACCACCATGGCCACCGCCACCCAATCCACTACCTAAAATACGAAATAGAATGTTAAAAATCACATATCTAAGTCGCATTTGAAAAAAAATTAACTAATTTTCAAGGAAACAATCGTAATGTAATATTTCTAAAAAAAGATCTAAATTAACTTAAACTTTCGTGTAATAATCGCAATAGAAACTTAATTGATATTCAAATAGATACAATTAAATAGATAAATAACTATGAAATAACACATAAAATAAAATAATTACTTCCCTCCTTGTTTAGTAATTATACTCTTATGCAAACTTATCACCTGCGTAAGCGCCGCCACCACTGCCAGGACCAAATCCGCCTGACCCACCATGACTGCTAGGACCTGCACTTATAGAACCACCAAAACCACTTGGACCACCAAAACCACTTGAGCCACCGAAACCACTCGGGCCACCGAAACCACTCGGGCCACCGAAACTACTTGGACCACCTGAACCACCTGGGCCACTAAGTTTAATTGGTCCACCTCCACCGTGTCCTGATGGAGGATGAATCAATCCTGCTCCACCTGCACTTCCGGCACTACCAGGCGGAAGATAATTGGTGTCTAATCTTGCGGCATAGCACGTACCAATGATGGCCAGCAATGCTATGGACAGCTGTTGAAATATGCCGAAAGGAATAAAAATTGTGCAAGAAAATACAATAGTTATTTACAATTAAATAAGTAATCGAACAAATACAGATAGATTTTATTTTTTTCGAACACACATTACACATATCGGTCTGTACAGTAAAGTCATGCAGTACCGCGAGTTGGAGAACCGTCCATAAAATTTCGTGCGCGATAGATTCTGTTTTCAATTAATTAGGTTGTAATTAACTAGGTCAACTGGAAGATATCCGAGACTCGTTCCAAATTTCGAACTAAAGTCCCAAAGGGACTTCCATTGCACGACTGATATATCGTACCGATCTCATTTCGTTGGTTGCGCGTGTAATCGTGTCGATCGATCCCAAATAATAGGTATTATTGAATATCACACTGTTCAAATCGTATATCGCCAAACCGACAATGATAATTGATCTGCAAGTATCCAAGTTGCATCCAGCATGCTTATATAGCGGTCCCGCGCGAGGATCGTCTTCCTCCCACCCTCCAACAAGCAATCGGGGATGGCACCACGGCTGGATATAATCCGGTGATGCGTTCTTCGAAGATTCGCCGACGAATCCTCATTGACTCGTAGAGATATCGAGAGGAGAAGAAGAGAGAAGAAGAGACAGAGTGCTGGATGGCACGGTGGGAGGGCCATCGGAGGGGGTGGCAGTGGCGGGGGAGGGTATCCGTCAAGATGAACCTCATCGAGGTAAGATGAGGGGTAATTGCGCAACGACAGGTTGTTACAGATCGACAGGCATCTCCGAATGGATCTGAAGGTCGGCCAATATGGGATTGGTATGAAAGCGAAACGATAGGGTTGAGGCAATGAGCTATGAAAGCAAAGTAAATTAAACGCTGCACTCAAGATATATATATATTTCAATGAATTGAATATTAGATTAGTACTTTGATAAGGATCCGAACTAGGATCGAAACGTTGTACAATTATCACAAAATAAACGCATTCACAACTTCACACCAAGTGCAAGGACTCGAAAAGGCATTATTTCTATTTCCTTTTAATTTTTATTACACGAGTCTATCAAATTATTATTTTTCATTATATATATATATATATTTCACTTTCATAGATATATAGATTAAAGAGCGCTATTTAAAACAACTCAATATTTTCGTGTAAAGTGCGTGTATCACATTGAATCTCTCAGAATTTCTCAAATTAAATGAAAGTATTTGATTTCACGGTGCCACCATATCCTCTCGAGGAGAGGCGGACGAAAGGCGGTGCGCGGGAAAGCAGCTCTGAGCCGATGACGCGGCCGGTATGTTTTGTACTCGCCGCGCGTTTCTCCCTTGTAATTATACATCGGCTCTTTCAATGCGAGAATTATACCCGCGGGGTCGTCATCGTACCGTCGCGTCGTCGCGCTGCGACAGGCTCACGTGTTTGCGCAATCATCATGCGTTGACAGCATCTCTGGGAGCGCATCGACTGATACGAGAGGATCATCGTGCACGCGTTCATTCGTGTATGCCAGGTCGGGAACTGGGTGTGCTGGTGACGAAGTATATATAGGTACTATCATAGATATAGGTGCCTGGACAACCCGGGATGATCTCCTGCGTGGAACGTGGGTTCTAAACGTGCCCACGTGTGACGTAAAGTTTATCTTTCTCGTCAGTTACAGCAACAGTTATTAATGAGAGCTATTATCTCGTCAAGAACCCGCGCGCCTTTTTTTTATTTAGACCGTCAGAAGATATTCGGATAATTATATATATATATATACCTATATGGCCGAGAATCAGATCCGGTTAGCCGAAGATTCGACGATTACGTAAGACGAGCTGTAAAAGAACTAATCCGCGAGATCGGTTCGTATAGCTCGCGCGATCGTGCGAGAATATTACGCATATGATATAATTGCGCGATCCTAACACGGCTCGGTGCCGTAAACAGTTTCATAAAATAGAACCGCGCGCATAAACCGAAGCATTCGAAATCGTCAAGGTATTACCGATCGACACGTAACTCGCCGGTTAACGATCCACCTCTGGGTCACCGTACTCACGCTTCGTCGTAGGTAGACGAAGCGATGATAGTATTCCAATAGGCATCCTGCAGAATTCCCGCTCGCCTCGTATAATGGAGAGAAGGATAGCGTATATGTACGTGCTTGTCTATAGATTCCCAGGGAGATGAAGCGGCCGAACTTCGGATCTATATTGAGAAATCTTATAACTGCAAAATCATTACGCTCTTTCGACGTTACGTGAGATTCTCAGCGGTGTGCACAAAGAGGAAATAGGAGGAAACACGCGATAATTCGCATGTTCCAATTCTCGAGTTTAAATAGATGTTTTCAACGAGTTGCGCGGATGCAGAGGTACGGTCGAGACGAAAAATAGCGAGCGTGAGCCACGAGCTTATGATAATAGGATACAACGACTCCATGTATCAAAACACTCTTAGAACGGTGTTGCTGAGGTATTACAAAATTTAGGTAGATACAGATCTGAAAACAATTTTGTTAGATTATTAAGATAATTACATATGTAGGATTATGGTTGCTAGAATTTTAAAACTTTTTGCAACATGTTACTCATCATGCTCGAGATTCCTATATAATTATTTTAATGGTCCAGTAAAACTATTTTCGGATTTATATTTTAGATAGGTATTTCAGCAAGATTATTCTTCATGTGTAGGACGCTCGAAAAAAAAAGAAAGAGAGAAATTTTATCAAATTGGAATCCTACAGGCGAAGAATATTATTAAAAATAAATTTGTTAATCAAAATATACAGATATGTAAGATGCTGAAGCTGGTTGCTAGAATGTTAAAGCTTTTTACAACATCACTTATCATATGCTTAAATTTCTTATGCAATTATTTTGATCCAATAAAACTATTTTCAGATCTGTATCTAAATTTTTAGAAATAAACAATATAATTCTTCAAAGACGAAATTTTTAGATACCTCAGTAAATTATATCTCTCCGTCTAGAATACTACAGAATAATAATACCGCAGAATGTCATCATGACTTTATTTGTCATTTTTAGATGATTCTTCCGATATAACTATATTCATTTCTATCTGGAGCATCATATACTCTTCAAGGAAGATCTCTTATACAATTACTGCCTTTGAGTAGATGATTCTATGTCCATCCCTTGGCATGCAATTCATGTATTTAATCTAGCTTGCTGCTCGTGTTATGCCAGAGATGAGATTCACCTTCGCGAGAAATCTCTGTCGGAACCGCATAGGATTCACGTACGTGAATTTCGAAGTGTATCGAATTCCATGCACGCGTTCGTTCGCCGAGAGACGCGGCGTCGGGAGATAATTGGAAGGATTGAACGGATACGGTTCTCTCTGCGATTAATCCCAAAGATTTCAACGTTCTTCAGATCTTATCGATCGCGCCAGAAAAGGCTTCGTCCTTTATCCAGCCTTCAGTTGGTGATACTTCTTCGATACAAATCTATCTTTATTTAAAAAAAAAGACATATTATGACACGTTATGACATTTATTTGACGTTATTTGATATTTTTGCTTTTCATTTTGGCGAATTAGCTTGTATTACCAAGAAACACAAAAGTTAACAAAAAGTCAAAACAATTCTAATTTTTAATATCAATAAATACAGTCAAATTTTGTATTGGGTTTTTTAACGGAGTTATGAGCAATTAAAATCAGAATGCTTCTTTACTTAATTCGCGAATAACTCAGGAATAAAAAATCGTAGGAACGTCTTTCAAAAACAAATTTATTTCAGGAAAAACTGTAAGCTTTCACGTTAGATAGTCGAAAAATTTTTTTTGGTACATAATAGACCTACAAAGTGAGAAGAAAAATTTCCTTTTTCTTCAGCTTGTAGTTTTCTATATGTAAAAAAAATGACCAAATTCAGATAAACTAAAAAATTATGGAAACCTTTTGAAAATAGAATTTTTAAGCTTTAAAATCTATTTATTAAATTTAAATATTGTTCATTTTTTACGAAGATATTGTATATATAGTTTTGAGCTACAAAAACCGCAGAACTTTTCCTTTCCTCCAATTCAATATAAATAAAAAATCATTAACTTGATTTTTATTACGTCAAAATAAAGTCATTTTGACTTTCTCTTGACTTGAAGTGCCTTCTATTTAGTAATACAAGTCGACGCAAAATGTCGTTTATCTATTTTTCTTTGTGTTCACGAAGACAGAACAATGCTTGTGTTAAGGTAAATGGAAGGAGGCATCCTCAATGTGTTCCTTGAGTCGGTTTGTCCAATTAGTGCGCAAGCTAGCCGTAATTCAACGGCACGAGCTTGTACCCGAGCTCAACCAACTTTCGATGGTGCATCGCGGAAGTATCCCGATATTGAAAAGCGATATATGAAGGAGATTGTGCAGAACCGGGAGCGTATGTTCTACCTACGCTCTCATCCTCGCGATCTCGCGAGGATACGCGCGATCGTATCATTTCGAAAGAATGAGAGCCCACGTAGTTGCGGAGGTCGAAGAAGAAAAAAAAAAGATTGCGGTCTCTCTGGCGATTTACGCATCATCACGGTATTGACGCAATTCCACGACGTGGCAAAACAAGGAAAAAGGGACGAAGCTGATTTCTATATGCTTCTCGCGGGGATTAAAAAGCAGCTGCCGTCCATATTTCACTATTCTCTAAGTTCTTTGGAGTAAAATTTCACTTCAAAGAGTGAAAATTGAGCGAGTTGAGAAAAAGAGCGGCTCGATGTTTAAAATCCTTAGGATTTTACTTTTCAGAGCGACAATTCTAAAAGCCGTAGAAAGTATATACGTTTCAAAATCGGCAGATTTCAGACCAATGCGATGCCAAGTTTAAGTTAAATTAATATATGTGAATTCAATCACTCGCATTGCACTACTCTTTAGTGAGCATTAAACTCAAGCAGTAAGATGACATTATATGATCATTGCAGTAAACGTCAACATGATGTCAACTGAGAAGGCTGCTTTATGTAAGTACATCATAAGTGAAATAATATAATCAACTTTGTTAATAATAATGAAATAATATACATGTATGTATGTATATCTATATTCTGTTAAATAATAATGTGACGACATCCATGGTTGGGTAAAATGCCTTTCGAATTTCATTTAAAATTACTATAAATGTAAAATACTTTAAAAACGTAGCTATATTTAACATGCAAAATGCAAAATAGGTTTTTCGAATTCATTTTAAATGTAAAATGGATTAATAGGTATTTTAAATGGTTTCTGAATACAAAATTGTTTTAACCTGTGGAAAAAAAAATTTTACCGAAAAAGTACAGAAAAACTACTTAGATTGAAACAAGATCTTAGAAATTCTTAATTTTTCGTTATTATATTATTAGTATAGGACGCAGAATAAGGTTTGTTTGTCTTAGAAATCCTTATAGTTTTTCGTAAAAACTTTCCGCTGAGGTCATATATATTTTTTAAAAGTATTTTATATTTGAAATTCATTTTCAATGAAATTCGAAAAGCATTATATACACATATATATATATATATATATGTATGTATATGTATGTGTAAAAATTCCAAAAATAACTTAGTCTTGGTCATAGTATTATAAATAAAGTATTTCTGACAAAAATATTAAAAAATTTTTTTTTAAATAATATACGTTTTTTAATTTCATGTACAGCAGCTTTTAATATGCATTATCGGAAACAATATTAATATTAATAACTTTGAGTAGATATGTATAAATGTTTGACCAAAATCAATTTGTCCACGCGCGTGTGAAACGTTAAACTTACGGGTCAATTCTAAGCAGAATCGTAAAATGTTCTCGTAAGAACTTACAAGTGCTTATAACTTTATGCAATATATTTATAGATAACTTCTTACTAGCCGTAAGATTTACGATAAATATAAAGTACATATTTTTACGAATGATCGTACATCTTACGATACGTAGAATCACAATATCATAAGTTCTTACAAGCTTTACAAGCTTTACGTGAACAAGTTACAAGCCTTTAGGATTCCGCTTAGAATATATTAACCTATTAATTACATATCTACCAATTTATTCGCTTCGATTGCATTGTAAATTAATGGAAAACACGTAAGACATCGTTACGTCATTTCGCGAGAGACTGTGCCGTTTTTACGAGGCGCATAATTGGGATGCCCCGTTAATTTCCATTAATTTTCATCGCAACGACACCTTCCGCCGTCATTAAACGAATACTGTCCCTGGCGTTTGTTGCGCCTCATTTTCATAATCCTTCCTCATAGATTGCTGCAAAATATAGTACTGGCATTATTTTATTGCCGGCTAGCATCTTCCCACGATCATCTTTCTCGATATGTACGTTCTACGGTACATGATGGATGTTTCTTGAGCGATGATCGATGTGTAGGGTATCGCGGATCTATTTATAATATAATCGGGCATTGAGATTCTCAAACAATCCATTGTATAATAAAGTTGATCATTTTGAATATTATCCGGAAATCCTCGAATATCTTAAAAATTTGAATTGAGGTCATCTTATCCATCATATATAATTTCTTTACTTTCATAATAATTTCTCAATTAATGCACCAATTAATTCTACATGCAGTAACTTAATATCAATGTTACAATTTAAGACTTAAGAACGTAATTGTTATGCATATACAACATGTGTTATATTATATTTATTTATATCGTTTAGTGTGAAATTATAACGTTAGAGATTTTCTATAATAAGCCGTTATCTAATAAGCTTAAATCATAAGTTGTAAGAAATCGACCAATCACAGTTGTGAATAGCAGGAGAATAATCGACTATGATTGGTTCATTTATTCTTACGGCTTAAAATTTAAAGCTTATAAGATAAGTAATGGTTTATTGCATAAAAAGCCTATATATATATTAATAACGTTATGTAATTGTTAGTTGGCGTTTATTTTTTATTAGCAATATATGCACACATTATAATATTCGTTTTGAAGACCCTTACAATATTAATTATGAGCAAACAATTGTAAGGGGTTATTTAAAAAATTCAAGATGACTTTGACTTTTTTATTAAAATTTTTTTTTAATTTTTCTATCGCATGTTGTATTCCACATAAAACGGATGAATATTCATCTTTCAAAATACTTTTCTTTTTAACTGTTGGAAGTGTTTAAAAAACCGTACGAATCGTTACGCTGAACATTCTGTCGTATAGAATTTGTGTTGATATTTCCTAAGTAAAACACAGAAGTTGTAATATAATAATATCATGAGGACATCATGATATTATTTGTCACTCTCTCTCTCTCTCTAATAAATTCATTCTTAAGTATTAAATGATGTATGTTGTGATGACGTCCTATGTTATCATTATTATGACTTTATTATATATAATCATTTTAGGGCGTGTTCGGACTCATCCGGGTGCTCCTCAGGTATCACGCGTTATCCTTATTTATTGGGACTTTGGAGGAACCTTATTTATAATTTATTTATTTGGGGGTTGGAGGAAAAGTTCTGCGGTTTTATTAACTCAAAATTATATACTGTACATTTAATAAATTAGCAATTATACTATTCGATAGAGTTTCAGCTTTAAGAATCTGCAGATTTTTTAATTGCGGTATGATAATTTTTAACGGAGTTATTAACAATTAAAATCAAATGCTTCTTTACTTAACTCGCGAATAACTTAGGAACAAAAAATCATAGGAATATTTTTTAAAGACAGTTTTAGAAAAAACTTTAAGCTTTCACGTTAGATAATCGAAAATTTTTGCAAATTTTTTTGTGCATGATGACCCATTAAATGAGAAGAAAAATTTCGCTTTTTTTTATCTTGTAGTTTTCTATATATGTATATAAAAATTATCACACAAATTCCCATGAACTAAAAGATTATAGAAATCTTTTGAAAGTAGAGATTTCAAGCTTTAAAATATATTTTTTAAATTTAAATTATGTTCATTTTTTACGAAGATATTGTATGTATAGTTTTGAGCTAACAAAAATCGTAGAACTTTTCAATAACATTCGATAAACAACAAGAATATATAGAGTGGAGAATATATATAGGATGCCTGGGGGAGCACTCGGCTGAGACTTCGAATATATAATATCGTTGTGTTCTCTACCTGGATTATTGGTGCGAGACTCGTAAATGATTTAAAAGCATTATACTTATGGTATTCGATAAAATCGCAGAAAAAAGCATAGTTTATTTTGTACTTCTGTAGTGTGCAATGCACGCTTACGTAATACATCGCGTGTCGTTCGCCGCATCGGAATTCGAAAATGTCACGGAATTTCGATCCGCGAGATCGTTATATCGCCTATCGATCAGAGAAAGAAAGCATTATTTATTGTTTGCTCGGTAGATGTAATCTCTTTTAAGCGGGAGAAAGAGATATCCCTCTGTCGCAGGATATCTGCTGCGATCTCTTTTGGTTACACCAACCGATCGGTTGCTCCTCTTTCGCGTTGGTGAAGCAAGTGAATGGACGCCTCGGCTGTCGGTAGCCGGAGCCTTCCCGCGAGCGCGAGGTTAGCCGAGCAAAAAGAAAATATAGTTCAGGCCGCTGAGTAAAAAGCTGATTGCATAATGTAACCAAGGCACGTCGCAACGTCGCTTTTACGAGGCGGTGCAGCTCCTCTTCGCTGTCATTGTTGACCTTTGGAAAGCATTAGGCGCTCATATAAGCGCGTGTACCTCGAGGGGTGCAGCCGTCGTCGTAGTGGCGGGCCTCATAATGTATGTTATGTGGCCGAACATAAATGCGCGCACCTCTGGAGTCAGATCTAGATCGAGCGAAGAGCACGAATGAACGAATTTGTTTCAACGCACGAGCGTGTAGACACATTATAGTACCACTAATCGAAATCGAATCTCTTCAGTCGAATAGAAACCCAGTTTCATACACTAAAAGAGCAATCTTACAGAAAAATCTAAAATTTAAGACAACAAAAAGTATCTAAATTCAGGTTATAAAACGTTTTTTGCGTCTAAAGAACGACTTAAAGACGTCATGTGTCACAATTTTATAGTTTTGTGTGAGTAGACAGATCTGAAAAATAATTTTGCTGGACCATCCAAACAATTAGATATTAGGACAACCAAATTGATTGCTAGAATATCAAAACATTTTGTAGCATTGCTTAAGATTCTTGCAAAATTATTTTTATGACCCAACAAAATTATCTTCAAATTTGTATCTAGCTAAAATTTTTAGATTTTTCAGCAGAATTGCTCTTTTAGTGTATAGAACAAAAAGTAAATTGCGTATTTTGAGCACTAAAAGCATTGTTGTTCAGAAAGACATTTAAGTTTATCCTTACTTTTTTTAAATATAAGAGATGGAACACGTACTCATCGATCTGCGTTCAGATTACAAAAATAATTATAATACTAGAAAGTAGGTGATTATTTTGAACATTAAAAGCACTGAACAACAATGCATTTAATACTCAAAAAAAAAAGTAATTAATTACTATATAAGTAACTTTCCAGTAAAATTATTATAATTAAATTGCTGATGTGAGGCAGGCAAATAGACGAATCCATCTCTTAAAAATATTTTTGATCCTACAAAGCGCTAATTAAAACTGACTTTTTAAGCAAGCGACAAGCGTGTATGACAAAACTTGTTGGAATTTGCCGATTGATTTAACGCGCCTTTTCATATAGAGTAATTATATACATATTGTATTGACGTGCATGCTGTAATCGCAACGAGGATTAATTAACTATTCGTGCTGCACTTTCGATATCGTCAATACTTTCGCCATAATCATTAGCAAATAACTCGCGATGAAGCAGACTTAATTCATCGCAAACCGGTTCCGCAATCGCTACAGGTTGATCCGGAAAATTGGCATCAAGCAGAAACGCAATACAAGCTGAGAAGATAGTGATATAATCGTATTAGTTCTGAACTAATCTAATTGTCTTGCATTGTAAATGCACGCGGCTGCTTTCCCGTATGAAATGAAAAGGCATTGCTAATAAAAACATCTAACGAGTAATGATTCGAAAAGATGATATATAAGCGATTGAACTATAACGCCTCAATGTGATCTTAGCTTGAATTTTCAAAGAAGGCATAAAAAACGTTGATACATTTAACACTCTTGAGGTTTCCACGAGTACTTTCTATACAGAAATTATGCGCTGCAATGTTGATACATTAATTAATTTTATTTATTATTTATTTATACAAATCAATATATAAACGAACAAAAATATATATGCGACTCATACATTTCTTTTGGTCAACGATAATGGTAGTGGAATTATAATAGCGTACCTTTAAAGGAAGTGAGCAAATTTATTATGTGTTGATCAATAAAATTATAACATATTCTAGTAAATTCGCTTATTTTTGTAACTTATACAATATACATATATTATACATAATCGAATCCCAGTCGCTCTGTTTTGTGAAATTGTATGAAATTTGAAATTGACGGCACGTACACAGCGATATGAAGTTGCGCTGCTGAGATTCTGAGATTAGAGATACTAGGGGCATCTATTGTTCCTAAGCGAGATTTTTTAAAGCTTCCCTCCTTTTGGCAATTCCACGTAGTTATCAATTGCTACTCAAATAGCAACTGTAAAGATATACCTTTAAAGATGGAAACAATGAAAAGCACAGGCAGGAGGAACAAGAAATAAGAGATTTCAACCTATCAGAAAGCGTTCATTCTAATATATATGATATACATAATAAGGTATATCTAATTGAAATCGCTTATTCCCTGTTTCTGTTGCCTGTGCTTTTCATTGTGTTCCCAGCTTTACGTAAAAGCATCAATCGTTGTGAGCTTGCTATTCGTCAATTTTGATCATGTAACCTAATTTTAGCAAATAGTAAACTTGTCACAATGCTTGATGTTTGACGCTTAATGTTCCTATATAATAGTACCTTAAAACTAACCGAATTGATGATATCGACTGCGGTACCCATCAACTCCACTTGATCAATTCACATAATTATTCAAAAGACAAATTTCAGAAAATAAGTTTGATGTTGGAATCATTGAAATTTTACAACATTAATTATTACGCAATTTTTTTGTAATCATTTTATAATATTAATTTTGTAATGCAATTTTGATGCTAAACTAAAAATTAATTGTCAAAAGAACAAAATTAAGTTGTTTTAATATAAATGTTCTTTTAAAATATATGTTCTTTTTTTCTTCCCATTTCCATTCTTTTGCTGTAAGGAACTTTAAAAAGACGTACAATTTATGCATTGTTACAATATTTGAATTTCAGATAAAAAATTTTCTATGTGCACATAGCTTTTATATAAAATATAACATATATATACATAAATATATATATGTATATAGCATGTATAACACTGACGCTATTTATAGTTTCATTTTTTAGTTTTTTTTTAAACACAATTTCGTAATTCTAAAACCTGTAAAATATGCAACAAACTAATAATAAGATATACATATGTTCGATATGTATCACATATAGAAGATAGAAGTACAAAATAATTTCTGAAATAGTGGTACAGCATATATCTCTCAGGAGTCAAAGATCACTTCAGGATCGCTACAGTGGTGGACAGATAAAATATTTCAGGAATTTTTTAATACTTTGTCTAAAACTAGAAGATTATATAGGATTGTATATGAATCACAATATATATATGTTAGAAATTAAAAAGAAAATTAAGAAATACACATAATCTCTTTATTATAATACAGCAATATTTTTACTTAAACTATACTTTTAGCTGTAAATCAAATATTTTGACAGAGAGAAAATTATAACGCTATAATTAAAATATAACGTACAGAGTAAAGCTCTTTTCACAGCTCAATTAGAAAAAAATGTGTACGATGTTTAGATTAAGTTAAACTAAATGAAATTTGTGTGTGTGTGTGTGTGTGTAACAAATAAAAACATTCAATGTTCTACAACCACATTTATAGCTGTTGTAATTAATAACATGTAATTGTTATATAACAAAATAACGTGTCCAATCGTATGCAAAGTAACGATAAAAGTAACTGTAAATTTCGTTACCGTTAACCAAAAAATGTAACTACATTACCGTTGCAGTTACCAAAAAAAGAAAGTAACGCAGTTACCAGTAAAGTTAGCAAAAAAGTAACTTGTAATTGTAACTTCGTTACAAGTAACGAGTAACTTCCATCCCTGATAATAATATATGTATACCATATATGCTAAAATAAATACCACGCAGGCAGACTTATAACAGCACCGAACGAAAAAATTATTCGTTTTTTTCACATTCAATCGTCAGTCTGTCGTGTATTATGTATATGATTTATTAATCTAATACATATTTCCACTTTATATTTGTTTGTTATTAAAGTGTTGATTATTATTATGTCTCTATGCTGAGATTCAATGAAGCGATTTTAGGAAAAAATGATAAGGAATGCAATAGAAATTTAAATAACTTTATACATCAGTATAAGTGCAGTTTCTATTTCTTTCTATTTTTTTACATGATATACATTGACAAGTAGCAAAATGATAAAAAACGAACGTTAATTATCCAGAATTAGATTACTCGCATACAGAACTTTCATATATATACGCATAAATCCATTCAAGATTATTTTAAGTACGATTTTAAGACTTATATACATATATAATAAGATCAGATATCGACATGAAAAAGCTGATCGTATGAAATTTTCAAATCTAATTTCTTATATGTTACATACATTGAAATAGAAATTTATCGAAGTACGAAAATGTTTATTCGCGAGAACTCGTATCGATAATACGTATCACGGTCATCATAAACACAAACCCTAAGCAAATTATATATATACTCAACTCAATGTCACGCAGGCAGACTTTTGTATCGACTCTGAAGGAAACAGTTATTCGCTTTTTCTTCGCATTCAATCATCAGTACACATCTGTTGCGTATTACACAATATTATATCTATCATTATCATGTCTATTTTGCTGAAGTTTGATAATAATTTTGGAAATGAAGAGAGTGGAAGCTTAGATAAGTATAAACATCGGTAAGTTTCTCTTTTTTTTATATATTTTTAAAATATACATAAACGAGTAAATGGAAAATATTAATAGACGAACATTAATAATCCAAAATTAAATTGCACGCATTTTGTGACTACACTTAAAGATTTCACTGCAGCAACTTATTTATTTCGTGCTTATTTACATCTGTATAATTTAATATATATTTGTATATGTAATTATATAATGTGTGCAAACACACACACACACACACACACACACACACACACACATAAATCTGCAGAGTAATTTTAGTACGATTTTAAGGTGTAAGACAATTTCATTAGCTGGATGTAATCTTAATAACAATTAAGATTTGATATAATACATTTTAAAATAAAATGGACATGTTAAAGCTGCAAATTATATGAAATCTTTTACTTTATTGTGCATGTATTATGTATTTCTTTTGTTGTAAGAACAAAGTAATTTCTTTTTTTTCATATTCTGAAAGTTTTTTCACAGTGCGAAAATAGACACTTCATGTCATTAATAGATTACGTTCGTAGATATCCTCTGTTATAATGTTTAATTTCCTAAGAAATAAATTGATATTATTTGTCACCATCACCTCATAATGATGGCAATGATGTCAGTTTATGTTTTGGATAATCCATGTTGTTCACGAATGATAAGCAAGGATATGATGCGGAAGTTAGAGATCACTTCCAGCGGGAGGGGGGGGAGGGACCAGATTCGAAAAGCTAGAAACGAATAGCTGTGCCTAGCCTTCAATTGTGAAAGGTAGATTTTACGACATATTTTAATTATAATGTGTTTTTATTATTATTTTCAATATTTTTAACTTAATCTTGTCTTGTTTATCACTGTGTATTGTGAGTTATTATTTTCAATAAAATTTTTATAAAAGTACTTCGCGAAATGTTCCTTTTGTAATTAGAAGATTAAAAACAACAAACACCTATAATTAAAAATTTAGATAGTAGCTTAATAAATATAAGCAGTCAACAGAAGGAGCAAACGCAACACATAGGACGTCAAGCAAAAGTCATTTATTTAAATTTCTGATGTTAACAATATAAGACATAGACATCTTAGCCACATTCTGGCCTTTTTCAATATGTTATCAAATACATAATATCAAATACATAATTTATCAATAAAATTAAATTCCAATAAAATTAAAGCAATACAATTTCGTGTTGTGATCTCATTCTTAATAACAAAGTGATAATAAATTAACATATGTATTTATATTGAGAGTCAAAAGATATCTAATTAGTAATTAGTCATAAAATAAAATAAATTCTTAACACAGTAAATTGATGGTAATTCCGTCTTCAATTATAATTCACGTATTAATTCTTATAATACAAATTCAGATCAATAAAACATAAATAAATATTGAAGAAAAAAAATGTAATTATAATGGAAAAATATAATTCAATGAAAATACTATTGTAAATGCAATACAGTCTGTCTAGTAAGAGCGTGGCAAGCCTATCTCAAAGAAAAATGGCTTATTAGTCATAAATTGGTATTGATTGTATTTTATAATAGGAGCATGGCCAAAATGCAATTATATTAATAAAGAGTCCGGTCACCAACTGCGTCTATAATAGATTGGCACTTCCGAGGCATACTTTCCACTAATATTGCTTAAACTGCTTAAAAAGATTTGAATTTAGAATGAGAAGTGTGTATATATATATATACATATACATATATGTATATGTGTGTGTATATATATGTATATATACGCAATTGAAGGAAACACGAGAAATCTGAATAAAAAAGTACGAAAAACTTGAATAGATATTGGGATTTATGTTAAAATGTTCAAGTAAGAAAGAGAGAGAAAGAGAGAGAGAGAGAGCATTTAAAGTAGGGAGTAAATACCTTACAGTGCAGGCAAAGAAACCTAATTCCATTTTCAATTAACTCTTCTTGCGCGTCATAAAAAAATTATATGATAAACAATCAATTAAAATTCTGATTTCATGAGCATAAGTGATTCCAGTGTGTATTACTGAGAAAGTTGTACATAATTACCTTTTTTAAAATTATGTATAACGACGAAAGGCATTTTTTTTTCGAAAGCTACGTAGTATCGGGGTTCTAAACTGTTCTTAAATATGTTACAAAAAGTATATTTCATGAAACATTAGAGCTATGAACACAAAGAGCATAAGCAATCAAACTTGAGCAATAACCGAAATAGAATAGGAATTATTTCAAAAATATAATTTCTAACTGAGGAAATCTATACGATCTCCATTTGCTTATTCTTTATTTTTTCCCTCTGTTGCAGAACCTTGTTCTTTTTAAATTTGTTTTAAATCAATTTATATATTTTTAATTGAATTTCTAAAATTATTATTTATTAATATTCGCGCGAAAGAAGTAGACAAAATATGTTTACTTATTTAATTATACTTAATGTAATATTTACGGTCGTTTATATCCGATAATCGCAATTATTTTTATTTAAGCTTTGCATTGCTATCGTGCCTGTACTTCGAGATCAATTGGGGCCTTATATGCCCCACTTACGGTGACGTAACAGCAAAAGTGGAAAATATGTTCAACAAAAAAATAAAGTTACTAATTCATTATCCCGGTTTGTCGGCCGTTGCTTTGATAACAGAAGACGGAGAGGTATATATTAAGTATTTAAATATCATGAGATAATACCATATTCAACAATATTAAACGCTATTCAACAAATATAAAATTATTCTAATTCTTTTGTATTAAAATACTTTTTGAACGTTTATTAATTAAAGTATATGTAGAGTATAAAGTATAATATAATTTATTTAATATATGGTATGGAATGTGAATAAAGATTGTATACATTTATATCCTTTGATAAATAATGTATATTGCTCTAATTTTTATATTATAGAAATTGGAACAATAGAAATTATGACACGTGTTTTCTATATATAAATTCTCAATAATGTACAATCTAATAATCCCATAAAAAAGTAAATATATTGTAATTATTATCAGGAACTTGCAACAAAAATTTTGGACGGATAACAATTTGAAGGAAAACCCCGTTTGCCTACAAACTGATTGCCTACTGCATCGTTTGCTTACATCTCATTTGCCTATAGCTCGAATGCCTACATACACCTGCGCACAAATAAAAATTTCAGAAACGAAGTTATTTTTACTTACATGTATTATTGCCTACAAATATTGCTGCATACAACTCGATTATCTATATTTATTATGTTGCCTACTTGATTGCTTATACCATTTATTCTAATATTCTCTGATTTTAAAACACAAATTCTATTAATTTCAGGACACAAATTCCCCGTTTGAAAAAAATTCTCTGCTTTAAGAATAGAAATTACGTATCTTCTTACTAAAACTTAATTTTAAATTTGTACATAAAAGTGTTTGTACGCAATCGAGCAATAGGCTTACGATGACTTTTGATGAAGTTATTCTACCTCGAAGTTTGCCTATTCTAGAATATCTTTTAATTTTGTTGAGTAACATATTATCGAATAATAACAAACATCCCCAACGAGTTACGTATATAAATTCGTCCGCGGAAACGTACAATTTAATTAATCCTTGGTCACTATCAGTTTCAGTAATTTTCGATAATTATATATTTATTTGCCGTTACTACTTAAAAGAATTGAAACTTACACCAAAACCAAAAGTTGAGTAGTCTCGGATTATAACCGTAATCAAACAGAATTATTTGAAATGAATATTCGATATCCTATATATGTATGACATTAATATGTTCAAACAAATGCACCATACTGTTATAATTAAACCAATTGAATAAAATCAATTATCATGTTATCTTTTACAAGCAACATACATGGAGAACGTTAATACCTTATTCTATACGTTATATACCGCATAAAATTGATTGGAGTAATACAAGGATTGTGAGAACCGCAAGTGGCTCCAAAAATGGCGCTTTTCTCATTTTAACTGATGATGGCAAGGTAAAGTAATAAATACGTTTTTGTGATAAGTATATAGTAACAATGATAATTATTAATATCACACGGATTGTATTTGAACATATATTTGTCATTTAATTTAGATATATTACAAAATGTCCCGCATGTGCTTTAATGAGGGCATTTATCAAATAAATATTAAAGATGAATATCAAACGATTACAAGCATGAGTTGCGGAAAAAACTTTTTTGTGATGGTAACAAATATTGGTAAAATATACACTTGGGGAGATAATGTGCATATTCAACTGGGTGTTCCTAAAGTGTATATCTTCTCAAGAAGTCCATTGGAAATAACCGAACTTTCAGGCAAATCAATTGGTAGTTCTTCTTAAAATACGCTTCTTACTATGCGAAACATATGGATATATCGAAAAATTTATGGCTGCAAGCAATGTAGATTAATATAATTTTTCTAATCTTAACACTTAGTCAAAGTGGCCTGTGGAAAACATCATACACTTGCTTTGACTGACAAAGGGAAAGTGTATGCGTGGGGTTCAAACAAACATTGGCAATTAGAACGTATTAGAGAAGATAGCAGAACCATCTTCTACGGACATCATCCATTCATGGTAAATTATGTGCTACTGTAATTGTATTCTGAAATATAAAATATATCAGAGAATTTTATGATTGACAGTTGAATATACCTAACATGAAGAAAGCATCAGATATCGCCACCATGGCAAATTGTAGCATTGCCAAGTCCAGTGAGAACGGACTTATTTATTTGTGGGGTGAAATTGGTAAAGTAGAAATGATGAACCATGTTGTCTGCGAATATACGAACATATTTGACATATCCAACACGAATAATGCCCATTCACCAATGTCCATGGTTCATGATTTTACAGATGAGGAATGTAACATATTAAATGATTTGGAAGCTGCATTCAACGATGAGGTTAGTTTCTATTCTATTTATAATTCAATTTCCATTTTAAAAAAATATCAGAGATCTTTTAAACTCTTGTAGCTGATGACATGCTGAAAACTTTAAGCAAGTCATCGGTAAAAGATTGGTAAATATTTGAATCAATTGTAGATCGTTATAATTCCATACTATATTAGCTTTATAAATTCTTGGCACATTTTGCAACGTTATAACAATTTCTCTCGCTTTGTAATTTGCTATTTTAAGTGTCATTTTTAGCCTTATTACACCATATTTATGTATAATCATACATTATATTTATAATATGTTATCAGTTATGTGTATATAATTAAAGAAAATACTTAGATAATAATATGTATATGATATATGACGTCTTTAACAAATCTTGTTTCTTGCCTTTAAAGTCAACGAGTGACCTTACGATAAAAAACAGAAACAGATCCATGATTTACGTCCACAAGTCTATCTTGAAGATTCGTTGTTCGTATTTCAGAACATTGCTCGGCTACATTGAAAGTACAGAAAGGTATGAAAAACACATATTTGCTTAAAAGCTTTTTAATATTAAATTGATTTATATCATTTTTTTGAATTTTTTCCTTCATAGCATCATCAATCGTGACATTTATGTATATGCAGTGTATGAAACCTTTTTTAAATATTTATATACTGGCAAATTCGATCTAGCATCTGTACATGACTTGTTAGGTGAGTTTGAATTAAATATAACGCAAAATACATTGTTAGTTGCACTGATTAAAATATCTTTTCATTGCAGATCTCTTAGTACTGGCTGATGATGTCGGGGAGAAAAATCTCGAGATGGATTGTTTTCCAGCAATAAGGAAAGCAATTACCGTATCAAACGTTATAGACCTTTTCAACCTTGTTAACAAAGTGTATGAAAAAATGTTGCCAGATAAACATAAAGAGGTAATTGAATATTGTTTTCCTTTTTTCTATTGCGCATGACGAATATTTTTTCTTTTATTAAAAAAGTAAATGTAAATGTCTTCTCTGATTTTGATAAGTTTTTAATATGATTTGTAAATAAAAATAAAAAAACATATTTCTTTATATGAATCGGAATTGTACATTTAAGGAATAAAATAATCCGTTTGAGTTTCGTGTTATAAAGCAAATATTATTAAAAAAGAAAATAGAAAGAAGAAATGAAATATGAAAAAGAGAAATAAATTTTTCAAATAGTATTTCAATGGTTTAGAAGATAATTAATGATTAAAACTAAGTTAATATTTTTGAATTTAATTTCTTATAAATAAAAATTTGTTATTTAAACCATTTTTTCAGAGTTATTGTGCTTTAAAATGCTTTGAACTTTAGTTTCAAGCATTTTTTTATATCTCTCACAGTTATAACTTTGAAAGGCAACCTATTTTCGAAGAGATGTTTTATTATTCTGTAAACGTGCAATAGGGCACATTAAAATAAAATGTGTTTTCCTTACTTTCCTCAATAAGACAATATATTCATAGTTTATAATAATTAGATTGGTATATTACATTTCAATGGGTTTTCCTGTAAGATAAAAGTACTGCAGAAATTAATATTAAATAAAGTTTTTTTTTCCTCTTAACGTTACTTATATTATACGCGACATAATAAAACTTAACGCGTGTGACAAATACCCGTGTCTTACACTTCACAGACAAGTATATTTTAATACTATTCAACATTATTTTTAGTCTCAATTTATTTTAAATCACCTGCACTGGAAGAAACGGCTGGTTGAATATGACAGTGCAATAAATTTTTGGTCGTAGCAGCTATTGTGTATGACTATCGTAACCAAGAAAAAATTGGCTTCTGCAGCCAATTAAAACTGCTGTACTATATTTTATTATTAATTTAATAAAGCAGCCAATCTTTTCTTTCAATGTGACAAAAATATATTATTTATTCATATATATTACATGTTATTTTATTTACTTACATGTATGGTGTCTATTATTTAGGAATTGACGAATTATTGTTATAACTTCTATTTGAAAAATGTGACGGAAGTGACCCAGACTGAAGATTTTCAAAACTTGGATAATGAAAGTCGAATTAAGTTCTTAACTAGACGGAACGAGTTCTTTGAAAATTGATGTGGATTATTTAACTTCTATTTGAAAAATATGACGGAAGTGAACCAGACTGCAAAGAAGAATTGGATGATCAAAGTAAAGTTTGATCTCTGAGAAATATACATATACATATGTATACGCACTCACATATACACATAAATCCTTGTATTTTCATAGTTAAATTTATTACGAATAACAATATCTTGAAATATTAATCATAGAAACGTGAAATATATTGTCTGACTAAGAGTGAAAATTTCTAAGCATTTTTTAAATTAGAGTCGTCTTTGAGAACAAGCTTTGCATGCTTTAACAAAACAGGAATGAGAAATAGGAACAATGATAAATATGAATACTGATTACAAACCAATAGCATTCCTCCTGGATAGTTTCAAAATTACCATTATGCGGACAGTATATAATATTTTTAACATATATTTATTACTATTCATTTTTTTAATTGATTAATAAATGTTTTATGTAATATTTATGATAAATATAAGTAAATATTTCAAACAAGCATTTTTTATCATGATTATAATGTTTGATGAAGTGTTTCTGTAACATTTACTGTAATATTTATATTTACTGTAATATTTATAATTTACAATCAGTCAAAGGAAAAACGGTACAATAGAAAAGTTGGAAAAATTTACGAAACTTCGAATGCTCGTAACTCCGTAAACTACTATGATACAGAGGTGTTTAAGAAACAAAAATAAAGCTTGATGTCTGTACTTTTGAGAAACTTCATATGCCGATTGAGTGATCAATATAATTTTTCTATGGCCGATAAATTGAGTGACAAATAGAATCTTCTATTCCGAAGTTGCACGGAGTAAAGCAGTAGACGCAGCTTAATGGGATAAAAAGAATATAAATTTCAAAATTTCCCTTTCAAAATATACTTTTACGGAATTCGATACGATTATTTTTCGTCAAGTTATGACAATTAGGGAAAAGATCAGTTTTTTAAACAGAACAGAGATAAGGGCCTCACAGTTCGTCACTTTCGCTTTTATTGACTTCAAATCCTCTCTGCCGTGTATGTGACACACACACACATTCACACGGATGGGATTTCGACAATTAACATCTTAGAATTGCGATGATGGTTTGAACTGATAATGGGAGCATTATAATTTATTATTATTTCGTATAAAGACTTTTTTTTTTAAATGTCATAACTTGGCAACAAATTGTTGTATCAAATTCCGTAAAAGCGCATTTTGATAGGGAGATTTTGAAATTTCATGTACTTTTTATCCCATTCAGCTGCGTCTACTGCTTTACTGTGTGTATGTAACTTTGGAATGGAAGGTTCTATTTGTCAATTTTGCAGGTTCTCACTCTATTATTGGCCATTATAAAATTATTAATACCACTCAATCGGTATTAGATTAAATACCTCTGTGATTAAATACAAACTTCAAAATTCATACTTTATTTTTCCGTTTTTTAAATACCTCTGTGTATCATAGTTATTTACCTAGTTTCGAGCATTTAAAAATTCCTACATTTTTCCAACTTTTTTGCTTTTTCTTTCTAATTTTGAGTGTGTATATATATACATTTCATTTATATATATATTTATTAATATAATATATAATATATACAATATATATATTAATGTAATATATATATATATATACAATATTAATGATCTGTTCAGACTCTAAGCTACAAAAGTAAATATAAACATTTAAGAATATAAATCTTTTAAATTATTTATAAATGTTGTATGCTGTTTGCGTATTACACGTATTCTTGTTTGTAAAAAATTAATTGAAAAGTTGTAAACTAAATGACATGTTCAACGAGAAAATAATAAATGTAAAATTGTGAATAAATTTTTTCATTAAATTCTTAATAAGTGAAGTTCTCCTTATAAACCGAAAAAAGAAATTAATCTTTGACAAAATTAATAACAAATAACAATAAATAATAACAATAATAATGATATAACTAAAAATATACATATAGTAATTGCTTAAAACAAAGGAAAAGTTCAATGTATTTTAAAGATCAGTTGCATATCTCTTGACGAATAATTTAGTGAAAAATATTGATCGTAATCATAGTCATAACTCAAACAAAATTTGGTTTTTAACAAGAAATATTTGTATAAACACATAGGATTTTTTTACCGGGTATTTTCGCCTCACTTAAAAAAATCTTAATTTATTGAATATAATTTACTATATTTTTAAGATAAATATTCCAATTAAGTCAGTAAAAATTTTGTTTAATCTATTATTGTAAAAAAAGATATAAAAAATTTTTATTTTTCATATTATTAAAAAAAATTCTTGAAACCATTGTATGTTTACTGTATTGTATATAGGGATAATCGATTGAATATTCGGTTCTTTCCACAAAAACCTCACGTTACATAATAAAATCTTGTAATAGGTTGTTCTAAATTTGTACGCTTGTGTGTGGTGTGTGTATACACTCAAAAATATGATAATGCAAAAATATCAAACTGTTTTAGCATAGGAGAGCGTAGCAAAAATGGTCTTAAAATCAGACATTCGATGATATTCATAGTCAGATCTTATAAGACGGTCTTAAATTATATCTCGAGATGCACGGGTGTAAAGCCCATTCTACAATCGTAGTTGTAAATGGCTGTAGTTGTAAGAATTGTCTGATCACAGTCGAACATTTTCTTCGTAATTGACTGTGATTGGTTATAATTATTCTTACAACTACAACCATTTATAAACTACGCTTACGCAATTGTAGAATGGGCTTGACAGCCTAAACACATCTTAATGTAAGATTGTCATAAGGATTATGAATACCGGTAATTGTCTAAAAAGAAAACTTAATAATTTGTTACAGGAAGTAAACTATAATAGATTAACACATAGTTTATATACAAGGATGCAAATTAAAATTCTGTGTAACATAAAAGCAAGTGTTCTGTCCAACACTTCAGAATATCGATCATGAAACTTTTTCCCTAGGATGGAAAATGAAAAGTGAATAACGGTAAAAATTTCACTTTTCATTTTTCGTCCTAGGGAAAAAGTTTCATGATCGATACCCAGGCTCATGTAGAGTTGAACAACTATAATTAAATGATTCAAAATTTTTTATATTTTAGTAGTTATATGCACCTCTCAAAAATGGACTTTGGTGGCTCGGGATAAGAGACTTGTAGCGTCTCTCAGTTTTTGAACATGGTAAAAAATTTTACAACAGTTGCAAAGCTGCTTTCTCTGCTGAACGCAGCCATCCATTGTAAAGTTTGACATTGATTGCGTTCAGTAGAAAATGCCGCTTTGCTACTGTTGTAAAATTTTTGAATACGGTTGGTTCTTGCTTTTGATTCCTTATGGATCTAAATGTATAAACCAATCATAATGAAGAATTTTACAACAGTTGCAAAGCTGTTTTCTCTGCTGAACGCAGCCAATGCTTGATCTAGCACATTTGCAATAGACAATGGTTCAAAAGGGACTACCCATTTAGTATTCTGCCATAGAAATCATCCATCTCTAATGCTAGCCATGAATCTACAAAATATAGTTTGCGAATTCTATATTTGCAATATTCTTAATGTGTATAAATCTATTGTGTACTATCTGTGAAATCTTCCTCGATTTTAAACACTTGAACAGATAAAGATTATTACAGTTCAAGCAACCTGTGATGATAAATTATGTTTTAAATAGTTCATAAGTTTGTAATACTTGTAAATAATAGAATATCGTTAAAGTTACATTAAAAAACAAATTAATTCCTAATAATCCAGGGCAATTGAGAGTTCAAACGTGGTATTAGTTACATATTGTAGTATTCGCTTAATACTGAATATCTATAATATAATATGTTACATATACTATAGATATTCAGTACTAGCAGTGAATATTAAAACAAAGTCATTGTAAGTTGTATTGTTAGCTATACAATTGAAATGAGTAGTCTAGCTTGAAGACTGCTGTTTATAATATTACATTATTGTTACCAGCGATCATAAGACAGTAAGCGCTTGATAGGCGCTAGATATAATATTGATTTAACCAGATAATGTTGACTATTGTTTCTTGCAAAAACATATGTTGCATTCAACGTAAACACAACAGTTTTTGCAAAAATTTGTGATTGTCTATTAAGCAACTCTCCTAAAACGCACTTAACGTCTCCAGAATCAGCAAGAATCAGACTATGCATTGAAGAATGGAATTCAAGATTAAAGATTAAAATTTCAATGAGGACAAAGAAATTTTTACTCTTTTTGTTTTGATTGGTCCAATTTCAATCTTTCAATCTTTAATCTCATTCTTCAATGTGTAATAGTCTCTGATCTCAGTCTAACACGTGCTAGCACGTTCACGTGATCGCCTTTGATAGAAGAACTGGAAAGAATGAAAAAAAAGGTATGAGTTATGATTCCTAATTATCGACGCTCGGAGAATTTTCGTGTGGGAGCCTGGGGATAATTGAAGTACGATGATATTATCGACAATTAATAAAAATTTGCGATTTTTTTAAAAAAAACATTATTTCGATAATACGTTATTAAATTCATGAGTTTTTATTATATAAATACTGTATAAAAAGAAGCACACATATTTTTAATACTACGACAATATATATATTATTGCCGAAAAATTACATTTTTTTCCTTTGCAGTCATATTATCTTTGGAAGGTCACGATTCACCATAGACTGATATATCGATAAAATAGGTACCCAGTCGGTACCATCAGTGTTCGATTAGTACCACCGTCGGTATTCGCGCAGCAATTTAACATCGCGATTCTCGCAAACGTCCGCGAGAGATCAGTCTCACTTGGTCGTCGTTCCGTTCGCGTTTCGGTTGTGGCAGAGCCAGGAAGGCAGAACGTAACCACTTTTCTTCGTATGTGCACAAGGCTGCGGTGTTCTCCGTCGTGCGTTTTCCTTTCGCTCTCCGCTGCGCGTGAAACCAGGCGCTAAAGGCGCTGCACGTAAAAGCGCGTAAAAGGCCGCGAGTGGCAGTGCGACGTGCTCTCGACATTTTTTCACGACGCGCGAATTTGTGTCCCGTCGTCGTCTGGCCATCGCGTTTGACGCTCCAATCGCTCCATTCTCCAATCGAGCCGAGGAACGATAACCTAATTTGTTCGACGATTACGTGAAGTATAGACGATTGCTTAATTCGCCTGTATAGGACACAGGGTGAGTAACATTTCTGCCTCGTCTGCACATTCTTTCGACTAGCGCGACGAAGCGTTTCATCGCGATGGACTACCCTTTTTTTTTCCGCGTGTTTCATTTTCGCAACGTCGCTCACCTTGTCCGCGATGTTTAACATGACGATCGTGACACGCACGACTTCGTGCGTTAATCGCAAGTCAAATCTTATTGTTCCTGTTTCGTGTAAGTTTTTGAAGTAGTTGCCATACATCGTTTGTAAGTGAGACGTATATATACGTTCACATATACGTGAATCATATGTGAATGTTTATCTGCTCGTGATTAGAATCTTATCTATCTGTTGCGATGGTTTTTGTTCTGAATCAATATTTATCTTGTGCATGCAATTGTTACATAATATGTATTTTTTGCAGTTATTAATTTGATTGAATTTTGTAAGAAAAGGAAATCGAAATTTGAAAAGCATTTTTAATTCTTATTGAAATATGAAGATAAACTTTTAAACTTTTAGTCTTTATCGAAAAATCCGGATGACTCACGTTGGGAAACCAGATAACTGTTTATGAGCCAGATCAGAACTGTTAATGAGCAAGTCTTTAGTATTATATATTATGTAAATTGCTATTTTTATCTCCTTTATTCTTTTTTATGATTTTTATCAAATTTTTTTAATAGTTAAATTAATATTCTTATACATCACTCATACATCTGTATTATTTATGAGAATATTATAGGTCTGTTTTCTGTTTTTGGCTGAATTAGTGCATACTTTTGGAACTTAAAGTGAGAAAGTTTGATATTTGTCAAAAGCAAAAATTCTAGTGCAATCTAGTGTAGGCACAGAAAACAGGCCATATGTGTATAAAATATTCCGAGCACAATACAAAGATAAAATTTTTATAAAAGTTATTTAAAAAAAATTTAAATAAAAAATATATGTATTATTGGTCAAAGAGATAAAATGTAAGAACTAACACGTTTTCGTGTATAAATTTTAATTAATTAAATTTCCTTTAAATTAATGTATGTAAATCTTTTGATTCATGGTTTTGATTCATCTTAAGTAAATTAATCATATATTCAAAATGATAAATTAACACATGTCATCGTGATTATTGGTAATCGCTTAGATCATATATCATCGTGGCAATTAAAGTCAGATAATTAATATTATAATATAAAGATACAGTGTACTCTTATATACAAGATTTAATATTTTTCAAAGCTTCATGGATGACATAAAAAAAATAGATTACGAATTTTTTCTGAATGCCCCACATGTAGGGTAAAAGCAGGGATTATGGAATAGGCTACTAATATGGAATAGCTCATTTTTTAAACAAAGCATTGCAATCTGACGGCAATCGCTGAAAGTTGTTGCAACTGCTACCAAACATGTCATAACAAGCTATAAATTCAGTCCGACCACAAACGTTTTGGTACAATTAACATTTATTCATTTTTGTGACGTCAGGAGATCCGGCAGCTTTTTCTAAAAAGTGTTCTCACAAACTGAAAATAAGTTTTTTAATGCTTGTATTACATAGACGCTTTTAATAATGTTACATAAACAATATTATGCAATTTACATAAATAAACGAATTTGGACTTCATTCATTGTATTTTATTTATTACTATGATCTAAATTTCATCGGTATTCCATATTACATCCTATTTTTTAGACTCCGCCATTTTCCTACTTTTTACTTTTTTGTTAATATTGACGTTGGACTTAAATTTTGGCGACTTTCATTTATTTAGATGTTGTAGCTAATATATTCCTTAAAAAGTGTAAATTTAAAGTCTTCATATGCATTTATATCGGAGCAATTTTAATTTAAAAAGCGCTACTCCATGTTGATACTTACAAGCATCTTATCTCTTTGATTTGTATTCTGGAAAACCTTTTATTTTTACTTCATTTCATATTATTATTTCATATTATTAATTTTGTAGAATTTTATAAGAAAAAAATTAAATTGAAATAAGTTTAGCTCATATATTATTGCGTTCGAAAAACGTTAACTCAATTGCGCCATTTTACTGTTGCTTATTTTCTAGTGAATGATAAGAATGAGGATAGAATGATACAATCGCATTGATAGCACATTTTCAAACGTAGTCAAATTATAAGCACACAGCTAAACTTATTATTTCAGTTTTATTTTTATCCTTTAAAACACTACAAAATTATTCATAACATATTACATGTATTTTTTACTTAAATTTTTTAAAAATAATTTTTATGAAAATTTGTAATATTTGTATTGAAATATTTTATTATATAATATAAAAAATATTTTATATTATATAATATCCCAGAAGTGAGAATGCAAAAAGAGTTAATCGCCAACGTGCAAAAACAATTTTAATGCTCTAACAGTGTGCATACAATTATTTATACGTAGAATATCGATTAAAAAAAAGTATGCACGAAAGAAATCGTGCTAGATATGAATTGTGTGCTTTTTCCAGTTCTAATTCGTATAGAGATATAAAAAAAGGCAAAGAGTAAGCTGAAAGATCAAAGTTAATCTATAATATATTAATAGAAATCCAGAAATGAATAATAGAGGAAGTCAATTTTAAGAAGTCAATGTTCAGGAAGCTGCTATTTTATCGTAATTAAATTCAAGCATAATACAATGAATCTCGGGTTTCGATTATCTCTAGCTTTGACCGTCTGTCTGTACGCGTTGCATGCGCTCGCTAGGTTTACCCTTGAATATCGTCTCAATGGCGCAATATCTCAAAGTCAGGACTGGGCCTATCTCTCGTACGTATGCTTGTGGTGTGTACAGCAAACATACGGGGCCTAAAATTTAACGCTGAACTATCCAAACAGCAGTTTAAGAAGTTTTCTTGGCAATAGATACTCTCTTGGTAATTTGCCAGATCGTCAAAGAGAAGCTACGGAAATTTCCTCGATCTGCTGGGGATCGAACCCCAGTTCCCTATAGGGCTGCGTTCGGAAACGTTACCCGAGTGTCTCCATGTATCGTTTCATCCTTGTCGCTCACTTGGCGTTAAACAGGGATAAGATGATACACGGGAACATCCGGATAACATTTCCAAACGCCTAGCATGGTAGACTCGCTCACTATTCATCCATACTATATGCTCGTGCTCTAATAAACCCTTGATCTTGAATATTCCATATATAATACAGATGTCATAAAGAGTCATTACAAAATTTAAAAGAATAAAAATCATAAAAAGAGAATAACAGAGAAGAGAATGATTTTATAAAAATGCTAAATATATTATATATTTGCTCCAAATGTAATATAAATATCATTTGTACAATTTGACAAATTATTTAAAGGAAAATTTGATAATAAAAGAATTTATATATAGTGTGAATAATTGTATAGAATTTTATGGTGAAAATATGTAAAAATAAAAAAATTGAGAGGAAATTTAAATAGATAAATCATATAACGTTAATATGAGTTTGCGCGTTATCTTATTTCAAAACAAATAGTGGGAGCATTCACTCCATTATATTCGTATTGTTCATAGTTTATTGTTTTGTTCTTATCCGATCAGAACCGAGCGTGTGATCGTAAAAACTCCGGGGAAATCATGACGCGGAATTATTTCAGCGAAAGGAAATTCACTCCACAAGCTCTGTACCTTTGTATTTATTGTCAATTAAAAATATTATGATTTTATAGAAGCTTCTTTTAAGATTCGATTTTCCCTAACGACTTGTATGATTTTCCGTTTCCTAGCGGAAACATTGAATAAATATTACGGAAATTAAAACAATTCATTTTGCTTGGTAATAATACAATACACGAGAAAAAGGAATTATTCTTTTGTGTAATAGACTTTCTCTTAAGATAATTATACATAAATAAATGAATGCAGATATAAGAAAGCTATATGAGATTTTGCCATAAGCGTTATTCGATTTAATAATATATGTTATAAAAATATGTCGCATGTTTCTCATTGCTAAAATATTTACTTTAACTGTAAATAATTTAACTATGAACTCTCCAAATTAATTCTTGGAATGAAATCTCACTCCAAGAGAGCGAGAAGAGAGTTAAAATACTTTTTGAAAAAGAGCGACAATTTTTCAAGAAATGAAATTCCTTTCATTCTTCTCAAAAAAATGGCTGTATTTTCACGTGAGTTTTCAAAAAATTTATCGCATTTCTAACTGTTGAAATATTTACCTTGGTCACCGATTACTCTAAACACACAGATATAAAACGGTGGAAAATTTCTGAAACATTTTATGTATAGGTGCTTATTGCATCATGTTAACATAAATCATTGTGTTTATTCGAGCACAGGAGCATAAATGCATTCACGCTTTTGAATAACGTCCGGCTTTAAAAAATAAGATACCATATCCGTCCAACGTATTACCAGTACGCATTCGAGATTTTAAGCTTTCTACGTGCTGGCAAATATATGTATGTATCGTGTCTCTGTTACTTAACATCCGCCCAACTTTCTATTCGCGCGCCAGCACATAAATGTGTGCGTGCTCGTTCGTTATTTACATCTAGATGTTATTGCGCGTCTCATTACATGCCGCGATTCCCAGGCCTTTTCGTATGCATTACGTAGAGAGTTTCCTGATGTAATATATCTGTGTAAATCCCACTGGATCTTAAACTGAAGTCAAAGTATAAAGAATCTCCTGCACATTTGTATAATTTGCAGACAATTGTATCAAATTGCTGCAACTTCACTTTCTTTTTGTTAAAAAATGCGGAATCTTTTCTTTCCCAAACATACTCTATTATTATAGCAGCTATTATCTTTGAACAAAGACATTTTTAAAAGCACGATTTTCATTCGTTGTTAGACAAGGTGTTTTAATGTTTGTTCAAATTTAGATTTTGTGTTGTAAAATTAAATAGGGCGAGCGCGAACATAACATGGAAAACAGCGCACTATGGGTTTATCACACCAGAGGCGTATGATCCTGGTAGGAACCAAAATATTTGCGCTCGTGTCTCCTCTGAAAAAAGGCCGGCAATTTTTTTAGAGTATCTTTGTCCACAAACAAACACACTCTCGAAAAATTCGCCGTTTAGAACTGACATTAAAACTGTAAGTCCTATGTGCGGTAATTGAACAATCAGCGTGCATCACAAGCATACGAGAGAGGTATAAGGTCAAAAGTTTAATGTAAGAGGAAAAAGTAAAATTACAAACATAACAAGAACGTAATTTGATAATACTTTTGATGGGCTTCCATGGGCACTTTCTATGCAGAAATTATACATTTCGTGTCCAAATCCATTCTTGAATGCCAACGTTTCGCGTGAACATTGCAGTTTATGATACTTCATCAAGGGCAACCTGTTTAGCATTTTAAGACTATATTTGGACATGAAATGTATAATTTCTCCGCGAAAGAATATAATCTTTTTAATGTTTAAGATGTTTTACATTACAAATGTTACGTGAAAAGATTCGTCAGTCGATAATAAATCTCTAGCGGCATGATAATAACGTATTATGATATTAGCAATAATTATATATAAGCGTGCTTTAATTTACGCGATAATTTGCCTTGTTATTTGATGTTATTGTTGTTACTTTCATGAATGCCTATATATACAAGATCGATGAAATACTACGAAGTATTATATCGCTATCTATAAATTTTCCAAGAAATTTATCAATCATGTGTATTGTAAAAAGTTATAGACTGTAACATTTGATAATCCTTTATTCGATTTTTTTTTCGAATAAAGTCACAATAAAATTACATATTTTCGCCTACGTGGCATTTTATTGTAAACATAAAGATGTTTAATAAAATATGTTATTATTTAATATTATTTTCTCGATGAATGTAAAAATTCTCGAATGAAATCTCCTATGATCTCTCTATTTATTATAATTATATAAATTATAAAATTATTTGTTCATGTAAATACCAAGCTATATATTATTTATTTTTATATCATATTATTTACGTGATGATATAATGTTTGCCTAGTAATAAATAGAGAGATTGTTATTTATATAAAATAGTGACAACGTTAAAAAGAAAATTTAAGGTTTATGAGAAAGTAGTCTTATGAAGATTCGAAATTCTTTTTACTTTTATGACTTGATAATTTATATAGCTGTAATTTTATTAATTTTAATGCATTTTGAACGTAGTATTATTATGTCTTGAAACTCAGTTCTCTTTTAGGAGAAAATGGAGAAGAACCTGGGTTTTGTTAACGCACAACCTTCGGCCCCTCTACCAACGGCTCCGCCGTCTTACGAGGAAGCCATAGCTAACACAGCAGGAGCACCTACGCACCCTCAAGCTATTCCCACACCGTATCCTCTGGGAAGTGCGCCAATACAAATGCCTATGCCATGTATGTGATATGTCGATACAAAATGTTTTTGACAATTTTTGATAATATTAAGTTAAATTGAAATATATATATCTGAAATTTTAATTCCCAAGGCTTGTATAGTAAAATTAAAAAAAATGTCTTATTTGTAAATTTTTGAATTGCTAGTATATATTTTTTATCTATTTTTTTTATAGAAATTGTTAATTTTAATTCTTTTTTTTCAATGATAAAAGAAAAGTAAGATATATATATAATAAGATAGATAAATGTTATATTAATAATGTAAATCGTATGTTAATCTTTTTTTAAATATAATTTTAGACAATCAACCATCAAATCAAACTACGATGCCTATGCCATCAGTTTTCCCGGGTTCGAGTCGATCAACATCACAACCGTGTTTCAATGCCGAATCGAATTCTGTACCGCGAACACAAGTACGGGTCGTTCAACAACATGTAGTGCTCACCCTAGGGCCGAATGCAGTGAAAATGTCCTGTCCGACGTGTCGCGCCGATATCAAAACTACCACAATATCGGATCATCAGCCAAGTGCTCATATTTGCTGCGTCATACTCTGCTTACTTGGGTAAGTGATGACTTGCCTTGTATCTGCAATTCGCACTTACTGCAGGTATTACTCGTATACTGATTATATTCTACGAAGTTTTTTGTTCCTCCGATTATATTTCTATATTTTTCTTGAATTTATTTTATTTGTTTAGAAATCTATAAATTAATTTTTTAATGTTTATTAGTTATTGGAATGTAAATTATTGTTCTCAGATTGATAAATATTGTAACATATCCCAGGTAGCAAGGTGTCGTCTATTTAACGTCATTATTTAGTCATTCTTATGACGAATGTGACGTTTAAAATGATGTTTAAACATCGTAAAAATGACGTGGATTTGTCATAGGTACATAACGTCATAAGTCGACGTCGAAAAGACGTTATTTTTTTCGTGTTATTGACGGTAGCTAGGTATCGTCTATTTGACATCATTAATTAGTCATTTTTATGACGAATCTGATGTTTAAGATGACGTTTAAACATCGTAAAAATGACGTTATTTCTCATTGAGTTAAATTAAGGTTATGTGTCACACAACATATATATATCTTGAGTAAATAAGTAAAATCATAAAATTATTTGTATAATTTATCATGAAATTATTATATAAACATTACAAACAATCATTTCTTACAAATATTATGTATCACGTTATCATGTACCGGCTTATTAATATACGTATCTAATTAAATCTTTCACAATTTACGAGCGAACTACCTGCAGCTTTGTCGATCTTGAACACGTGGCTGACGTGGCAAGTCTTAAACAGTATTATTAAGCCTGTTGCAAACACGCATCTGCACCATTAATCGTTATACACGTGTAAGAGTTTGCAACAAACACGCAATATCGCAATAATCAATTAAACTATTGATTTGGAAGAGTCAGTAGTGCGTTTCAAAATGTTCAGTTTCATTAGGCCCCCTGACGTCTAAACATCGTAAAAATGGATTCTTACATTTCTTAAGAGTCAGATAACGTCATAAACCGACATCGAAAATATGTCGTTATTTTCGTGTTATTAACAGAATAAATATATGACGTTTTAATTAATCATTAATAACGTTACTAATACGTTGACGATTGGCCATTTATTCGACGTCATCAAGTATGACGTCTTTAATACGTCATAAGTAAATGACGTCATTAATTGGTAAAAAAAAAGATGACGTCATTATTACATCTTAAATAGGTCACATGACGTCAATAATTTAAAATGACTAACTATCGACGTCAAAATGACGACAGCTTGCTACCTGGGATATTTGTACATATAATTTCTTACAAAATGCAATTACATATTGTAGCGTAAAATGTAACGAAAAATGTGCATCTGTCACATTATTATTATGTAAATGAAATGCTAGATAAGTGATAGCGTTCGTCGTTATAAATTTTCTCATGAATAATTTTTATAATAGATTATTCTCTTTTTTCAGATGCTGTCTTTGCTCATGCCTGCCATATTGTATGAATGCTTTCATGAGTGTTCATCACTTTTGTCCAAACTGCAAAAATTATATTGGCACGTGGAAAGGTTGATTTTACTCGCGCACATACGGTTCCAACCTCGTGTATCGAGATGCTCTGCAATTCTATAAGGAACTACTCGATACCCTTCGTTTACTGCACATAACAGAAAGAAAGGATTGTGAAAAATATCCATGTAAGTTACACATTACATGTTTGATGCTTCAGACTTGGGGAAGAATTACTATGTTACAACATGCAAATGATGATTTATCTAAGACAAGTCCTAATTTAACGTATAGTGTGAATTGTAGATATTGATGAATATGTGAACTAGATTGTATAACGAATGAGTGACATTAATATAACGAATATCACGAACTTGTATATAATAATAATATACTAGATTGTTGTATAATACGTAACGTACTATATAATATGTAATTGCAAAGCAAGAAGTGATACAAAGTGTGATTATAAGGACAGAGTTACAGGTATATTTTGCAAAGGCAGATTATATTCTACGCGAAAAGAATTGATATTTTTCTTTTCCTTTTTTGATTACAGAGGTCTTGTGTATAAATTTATAAGAAAGAAATATTGATTAATTATTTAATGCATATCTATATTTTACATTTATGAAAAAAGAAATAAAAAGGAAATTTATATTTTTTATATAGAAAAATAAAATAAATTAATAGAAGGCTCAAAAAGAAAAAGAAAAATTTTATATAATTTTATATAATTTTATATAATTTGTTCGGGTTGCGTAGACATCTCTGGCTGCTCTGCTGGAAAAACCTCTTTTTCTTTCTTTTTCGTGTACTGATTTGGTTGCTTTGTCTTTTTTGGTTTTCCCTTAATTTTCGTAATCTTCGACCTTTTTTCCGCTGGTTGTTTTTTAGTTGGAGTGTAGGTTACATCTCTCTCTTTATTATCTCATTATTATCTGATGAGGTCGCCGAAATATCTAGCTCTACTGGCCTTGGCAATGGAAGTTTTTTGATGTTCCCTGTCGAAGCTCCACAGTGTTCCAACTGGCGTTGTTTACTTTTAGTCGCCATCGGATTTAACACTACCCTTAACGTCGTTGGATTTTTCTGTACTACCGATGCACAGGGTTTAACTGTTTCATTTTTCTTCTGCACTACTGGTACTTTTGTTACTTCTTGCTTTGATACTTCCGTCTCTTTTTCTGTAGGTACTTCTTTTAGAAACATTGCTGATTGGACGCTTGACTGACTAAGAATTTGCGTCTCTTCTTTGGTAATTTTTTCAACGAACATAATACTGTCGTCTAGAATATCGGTTATAAGTCTATAATTTGGTCTTTTACCTGGATCTACATTTTGACTGAAGATTTATTTAGTTTTTATTGGTCTGAATTTGCATTCAAGATTTTACGCTGCTTAATTTCTAAATGTTTAACAAGTTCACAACAGAATTGCTATATATAGGTAGCTACACCCTCATATGAACTGCGGAATATAATATACACTGGCTCTCCTTGGTCATTTTCCATTAATTTTCTTATGGAAGTTCCTCTGTATTGCGTTGTTTATCCTTTCTTCCGTTTTCTTTTGTTCGCTTTTTCCTCTTCTGACTCAGACGATTCTGGACTCATGTTGTCAACGAAGTTTTGCATCACTCGGATTTTTTCTTGATATATTTCGCTATTTTCTCGCATTTTAGCCCTATTTTCAATTAATTCTAACAATTCGCGTTCTCTTTCGCGCTTATTACAACTTGTATCACTACCTTTTCTAATTTATTTTCTATTGTAATTATGTATTTTTTATTATCTTCGAACTTTCATCCGACACTTTTTCTATCTGCGTCGATCGCACTTAATAATGTTATCAGGTCCTCGACAGACGTCAATTTTAGTGATCCGTTTCGAATCGTTTCAATTATTTGAAAATTTTACTTGGAAATGAATTAACAATAATGTTTATTGTATACAAAGATCTTTATCGATAATGTATGGGAATTTAATAAAGCTTCGACTTGGACACTGCGTAGGACGTGGTTGAAAGAAATGGACGTGGAACATGTCTAGCATGCACAGAACCCTCTTTCCTTCGTTTTTGCCCTATCACCCAGTCGCCGCATTTACCAGCTTTTCTTTCCCAGTGACTCTCTCTTTCTCTCTTCTTATTATATTTTACCGTGAATGAAAGTCTATTTTCAAATTTTATTGTCGAAGTGAAAACTATTAAATAGCGCTGTATGACGGTGGATTCCTTTTCAGTCATATGTAATGTTTTTTCTTTTATTTCTTTGTTATATCATTCGACTACTTGAACAAGCAATAAAATTATAGGATTTTTTCATATATTTTACAACCTCTACTCAAAAAATATTTTAAATTTAAAAAAACTTCTAAAATTTATGAAAATTTTTATACTAAATTTGTATCATTATTTGTATATTATTAAGTTCTTGCTATTAATTTATTTGTCTAGTTCTTATCGTATTTAAAATTTTTTAAAAAATATTTCGGATATAGAAAGAATATCAAGTTAAATTTTATATCATACATCCATCTAAAAATTAGTTATTAAAAACGCATTATTTTGTTTCATATATACGGTTTTATTGTAAATAGGAATGTTATATCCTATCATTACCAGATTTTGTTACGCGCGTGTTGTATCCTTTAGTATTATTAAAATTATTAAAATATCTGGGAACTATCGCCCTGTTATTATTATTATTATCATAATTTAAATTCCGGTTTCGCCATGTATTTTATATAATTTTTATTTTTCTATATAAAATATAAATTTTCTTTTTATTTCCTTTTTCATAAATGTTAGATATAAAACTTCTTACAATATTAAATGAAATTTTGATATTTTT
>NW_017275075.1:431032-443849 GCF_001594065.2 Cyphomyrmex costatus | reverse complement strand
CAATATTTAGATATTAAATTTGTACAATTTTACGATTGAATTGAAATAAAGAATTTAACTTTATTTTGAATATAATCGTTAACAATCTAGTATATTATACAAAAGTCTTATTGCAGCCCTTAGATTTTTAACATAAAATAAAAATATATTTGCGATTTTATTGAAAAGTTGGACACGAGAATTCTTTTGGACACTTTCATTGTTTTACGTTAAACAGAAATATTTAAATCGATTTTCTTTATGTAAGAATTTTTTAAGTAATTATAAATAATAATAATTGTACATGTGATTAACATATTCAATTACATTATTTTATATAATATACATGATTGCAAGTAGAGAACAGGATAGAACGTGAATCATGAAAGCTGCCTTGTCTCGTGTTCAAAGTAATACTATCGTGTATTTTTATTTTTGTATTATTAAATACGACATCGCGCGCACGAGGAATAATATTTACAAAGAGGATCTAATTTTTGTTCTCTAGGAAATTTGATATGCGAGAGCACAAGCGTGTATATCTAATCGCGCGTTCCTCTGGGAATTTAGCCGAGTATATATTATATAAACATATTATAAAAAAGAGCATATACATACATATATTTTACGTACAATGAAAAAAGATTTTTAAATGTCTATTATAATATATACGTTATTTTTTATTTTATTAAAAATTATTTATATTTATACATACAATATTATCAAAATAAAACTGATAAGCACCAGGGCAGCAGAAGAGATTTTTTAAAGGAAGTTTCGTGTTTTATGGCATTGTAATCTAATGTGTTCCGTGTTTTTTTATTCTGAGTTAAGTTGAAAAGTATAGTACTTGGATAATCTATTATATTTCGCGGTGCCGGACCGAACTTTCTTTGGCTTATTTAAATTTTAATATAGTTAATGTTATTTTATCATGTATTTCAAAAGATCCATGAGTTTTCTAACTTTTCCAGCTCACAATGATACCTCTTATGATACTTCGGAAATCCTAATAGTCTTCCATTTTATTGAAAAATTATTTCACGGAAAGAATTATATCTTAAAATTTATCATGAAAATATGATAATCGTGGGACAACATTATATTTCGAAGAATTTTTATGTAATCTCTCACATTCATTAAAACTACAATAAAATATAAAACAAGTTTGACTAATTTTACTGAAGTACATGATAAAAACATTTAAAAGATATTGTATTGTATCATAACTACTATATTTTCAGGATAAATTTTAAGAAATAATTCTTTCCGTGTATCAATTTTTACTAACAGATTAATATACAAATTCAGACAGTACTATATATATATATATATTTTATATATATATAAAATATACATATATATGATATCTCCAGATTGCTCATAAAATCAACGTAATTACGAGAACAATTTTTTGTTCTTTCTTGTCTTCCTGTTCTTTCTCCACTCGCTTTGAAGCTTTATTATCATCGATTATATTTATATTTAAGAATAGTCATTGATTCTACAAAACGGCAAATTATATATTTTAATAGTTGTTTTAATATTCTAATTGTAAAGGGGATAATATTATATTCTTGATATTTTCTATCTGAGAATATTATGAATATTTATAATATGTCTATGATTTTATTATTTAATTTAGCTTTAGCGCGTGGCGGTATATTTATATTAAGACTGCAGATGTGTATTTATACTGTAGATGAATTTATTATATAATAGAATAATGTTCTATCAAAATGTTAATACGGCGTTTATTGATTATAAGTTTCATATTTTGAAATCCATAATAAGTCCGGATATGTAAAAAAGATTGACCTGTGCATTGTTCTTATTTTACATATGACATAATTCTGCCTATATAGCGACTTAAATAGTCGAACAAACAACATTCCACAACGAGTCAATTTGACGGAGAGTTCAAAAGATATATGATAGCAGTATTTCTCAATCGCTTAAATTTCTTATTTTATATGTTCAATGATTTAATCATTTATTTTTTTAAAGTTTCATAGCTATAGAAAATGAAGTATGTTTTATAAAATAGTATTAATTAAAGTATTACAATTTAGTAGTATATATTAGGATAACCTATTAAAAAAGCTTTGAGAGAAACAATGAAAGTTTTTTAATAAAGATTTAAGATTTTTTAAGAAATTATTTTCGATGGATAGCATTCTATAAATTATAAGATAAACAATTCTTTAATTGAGGAACACTGCTTTGTAGAAATTCATAAACTAAGAAATGAATAGAAACCTATACTTTTTATATATATTCTTCTATTTCCTCTATTTCTTCTTCATATCATTGATAATTAACAAGTTTAAACGTAACTATAATAAATGAATAGCTATAACAATAGCTATTACACGCAGTCACAGGTGAATTAATTAATTTTACGTCTGAGAGAATACATCATGTTTAACCGATATTTATTTTTTGCAGTTTAAAATTTATTTATCGAATAATGTTTATTTTCACTTTACACAGTTTCAAAGAAACAATCCTATACTTTTAGTTAAAATGCTCATATGTATCAATAAAGCGCTGAGAAACGATTTTATACGATTCTCACAACATTATGTGTTTTCTTATATCTTCAAAATGTATTCTATTTTTACTGATTACTTTTTTGGTATTAAGTGGTAGCTCATGTACATTTTATTATTTATTGCGATAAAGATGCATTTGTTAAGAATATGTCTTCTATGATGCCAGAACAGTAAATAGCACACTATGATACAATGAAAGTAAATAATTATTAATCATGATTCTGATATCCTTGTTTATACAATACATTGTTTATATACAGCGTGTTTTATATGAAAAAGTCTTTACTTTAAACAGATATAGCACTGGAAAATAGCTAAGAACTTACAAGTAACGTTTGGCAACGCAAAAAATAAAAAAGCCTTACAGAGAAACACAAGATAGAATACAGTAGTAGCGAAATTTTTTGTTTCTCTTACTTCGTTGAAGTAATTGATATGTTCTCCAACTCTCTTTTACTGTATATCCTGATTCGAATAATGAAAATTATTCTTTTTTTTTAAATTTTGTTTTCTTTTTTATATTCTCAATTAAAAAAAAGACAGACAGAAAGAGAGGGGGGAAGGGGAGATATTCTTACATTTAAGTTTGACTTGTGTGAACTGGAACATCTCAGGGAGCCCTATTGTTCCGAATAGATCTGCTTTTTAATATAATTATGATTTGTATAATTACGATCTCTTTTTTTCTCTTTAATTAATCCTTGTTTCTGGATAAATAATTTCTTTTTTTTTTTACTTATTGATGAATTCTATTATACATATAATATTATTTTTGTAAAGCTCTAGGTTTTTAAAATCTTTTCATTGCTAAACATTTCTTGTCAGTGCAATTCTAATATAAATCTAGAATATTCGAATGCGTTTTTACAAGTCCATAAGTTCTAATTATTTAGTTAGATAATTAAATAGTGTAAATAGAAAATAATTAAATAATTAGAACCAGAAGCATTCAATTTTCAAAAATTTATATTACATTTTTATTAGATAATAATTTAAAATCATGATTTTGATTTTGTCGAGGATACGTGTTCTCTTTAATATTAATCAGTATCAGTGCAGCGTAACATTTCTGCATTTGTTATCGCCTGAAATCTTTTATTATCTTGATAATTCCTTTATTTACCTCATAAACAAGTATATCGTTTTAAATTCAGGCACTAAACTATTAAACTAGTCTACGTAGAAATGTATTTTGTCCTACCTATATACTTTTCGTTTGTTTCACAGGTTGTTTACACAAATATTGTATCAACTTTTGTATATGAAATAATAAAATATATATTCAGTTAAGCGCTCGTGTTCGTATTTGCTTGGTTAAAATAGGTATATCACGTATTCATTTAATGAAGAGAAGACTTAATTAACTTTTAATTTTTTAAATTTTTATTTTTGCTTTTCATGCGTACATCAGTATATCGAACAAACTCGAGTATATATACATATATATATATACATATATACACACATACACATATATATATATATGTATGTGTGTTTTTGTAATGAAAAAAAGTTTTGTTTATAATTTATCGAAAAACTGCGCTACGTATGTGAATCGATTGTTCATCGGGAAGATATTAATTGGAGCATGAAACTTGTCCTATATATAATTAGATTTTAATATGCGGATAAGATACCACCGTTACATATCGTCTGTGTAACCAACGTTACCAAAAGTTTTACAAATGATACCTATCGCGAAGTCTTCTTCCGTAACATTGCGAACATCAATAGACGTTATTATCAAAGAACGAGTCGCGCACTATTTGCGCGTATAATAATAGATACAAATACAATTTTTGTTTCGAGAATACAATTGTGTTGTAATTGTTGCTCACAAGGCAAGCTAGCGAATTGTCTGTTTCAGAATGAAATCACGCTTATATCATTAGGCCAGTTCCTAGAACCGAATAGACTAGCATTGTAACTATATTCCATATGTACGTCTTAAAATCGAAGATCGTAATTTATCTAAATATATAATTTGAATGCTGAGAGTACGAATAGTAATATATAATGAACATTCGCGAATTGCGTTTCGTGTTTGGAGATTGGTTTCTTCGGTTCCACGGCTATGACCTATCACAACTTTGCTGTATTTGGAAAGACAGTTCGCCGCTTCCCTTTTAATGTTGATAATACATTAAATATACATTGCACGTGGCTTAACGAATATGTCTACAACGCGATAGACTTCAGCAATTCTGAACTGGATGGAAGATATTGCTGTTGAGCGACGGAAGAATATTCCGTATCGATCGGTTTTGTGTCGTCATAGAGTGCCGGTGCTTCGCATAAGATAATGATGGTTCCGGCTATCGAAATTATCGCGAACACCCACAGAAAGAGGCGATCGAGAACCATCGCGACGAAACCCCAATCTTGATCCTCCTGCGATAACGAAAAACTGTAGTAACGAGTATACGGGATAATATTTTTAAATTTAATACTAAAACCGTGACTCAATAGCTGTTAAAAGTAAATCTGACTTTTTACGAGGGAAGGTTATTATAATTAAAATTACTTGCCATTAATTATAATTATTTACGAAAAGTCACAGAAATTTAAAGTTCCATATATAAATCTAAATTAATTGGAAAAGAAAAATTATTAGACGGGTAAAAAATGTCACAGCTGCGGTTTTTAGTGTTAATATTATCTCAACAAAAGTACCTTTTTAAAAAAAAAGGAAAAAAAGGCGCCAAGTGTGCGTGTTAGCCTCACAAAATAAAATGAAATCATTTTAGATTGCGCCAATTGTGAAAGCAATATATTTCTTGCCATAAAGTATATAACATATACTTTATTTCAAAAAGTAAAAGTACAAAAAACTTGACGCTGCTATCAAGTGCCTTCTTTTGAGTAATTGCATTGTAATTACTTTTTAGTTTTTCTATTCATTTTACCAATTTCTGAAAGTGCTTACTGCATTGAATTCGTCTTGGCGTTGTATATGATGTTGGATGAACATGACGTTGTGCAAAGCCTTTTCCAGCTCAAAGGGATATTTCTTTTTTGGCGTTACGTCGCTTAATGACTCGTCAAGACCGGACATGACGGTTGGAAGCCCATTGTATCCTAAACTGCCAACTAGGAATCGATTATGAGCAGTTGTACTGTGTAAACCGTTGCAACCTAAAATGGCGATAACTATATATATAAACATTTTCTTACAATTTCTAATGTGGCAAAATATAGGAACATGCCATTGTTGATATTTTTCTCATAAAAAAGTTGCGCAGATGTTAATGTTAATTTTGATTTACTTAAAAAGATGTAACATGTGAGTAGTAATTACAAATCTGCTACTCTAATTTAAAAAGATCATACCGTCGATTCGTTGATGACGCATAGAATCCGGCGAAGATAAAATTGATGATTGTGCCGCGGCTGCTATAGCATCATTAAACTTGCTCTTTTTTTTCGATTTCCCTCTTCCGTGCATCTTGTGTACGGCAAGATTATTGAGAAGATCGTCGGGTACTCTCATCAGAAGCAACTTCGGTAATTTTCTGATAAAGACTTTTCTCATCCAATGTGGCATTTTATGGGTGCTCGGTTTGCGATAATGCACATTTAGAATAATGATTGTTATCACTACCGAAAAACCGACTAGGATCATCGTGAAGAGTAGATACTTGCCGAGCAATGGTAGTGCGAGCGACGTGGATGGTATAATCTCCGATATCAGTAAAAAGAACATAGTCTGCGAAAGCAAGATATTGATGCAGAGCGCGATCTTCTCTCCAGAATCAGCCGGCAGATAGAAGGCCAGAATCGACAGGTAAGATATACTGACGCACGGCACTATAAGATTCACCGTGTAGAACAGTGTCTTTCGACGTAGAGTTATGTTGAAGAAAATGTCGGGATATGGCTCGAGACAACATGGGTAGTATTTTTTATGACGCTCTGCCGGAACGCCCAATATGTCCCATTCCACACTTGGATAATATTCTCGCAGGTCGATACCTACTTCGACCTTGTCGCCCATATTTTGATTAATGTGCTTTAAGTCGATCTGAAAAAGATATTTTTAAATAAGTGACGTATTAAAGATTGATTTTTTAATCGATACGCTTTGCTTTCCCGAACAGCATACACATCAAAAATTATCAATTAACATACATGGAAAAAAGAAAGTAACTATTGTAACTAAAAATTACGTGTAGTACCTAAAATGATAGGTGTAAAATATGGACAGTTAAAATATAAAATATATCATTCCTACTAAAGAAAAATACATCACAAAGAGTGACATAACAAAATCATGTAATTAAAACAAGTAAATTACATAACGGATTGTTCTAAATCAGTATGTGATTTTTTAAAACCACGTAATTTAAAAAATCACACGATATTAGTAATAATTTCATCTATAATATGATTTTATAGAGTTATTAAATCTTAAATAATTAAATAATAGAAAAGAAAAAGACACATCATCGTGTTTTTCTATTACTTTTTATACATTTACCGTTTTAAATTTTTATAACTTTCATTCTATACACAATAAAATTAATTTCAATTATCTGATTACTAATTTTATAATTGTGTTAAGACAATAAACTTACTTGAAAACCATCGTACGTCCACGAACCGAATTTCATGAAACATGTTTGCATATCAAAGGGAAAGTATCTAACATCTATTTCGCAGGAAGATTTGAAAATTGCTGGAGGAGTCCAAAGCACCTTACCGGTGTGATGCAAAATGGCTTTAGTCATTGTTGTCACACCATATTCTCCGTCCGCACTATAAATAAGACAATAAAGTTATTTTGAATTTTAAATATATATAAAATAAAGAATTTGGGAGAGCCCCCCCCCCCCTCGAATAAGATATTTGTGCTGAATAATTGACGAGGTTTATTATTTAAAGAATAACAAAAATTATATTATTTAGCATAAATATTTTGCTCAATTCCCATGTTCTTTATTTTATGTATTTTATTTGAATTGTATTTTTTAGAGCTTTTGTTCTGGAGCTAAATTATTATCACATTTTTATTTTAAATTAGTAGACAAAATATAATTCAAAATTTTGGAAGAAGGATCAATAAAAATTAAGAATGTAATTTACGGTACATCGTGCGTAGCGTGCTTATATATTTTCTAATCGTAATAATCATAAAAGAGATAAAGGCCGGTAGTCGGTTCTTATTTCAAGACTGTCTTAAGTAATGTCTTAAGATGCTAAAGCGGCCCTCTGATTGGTTCGTAACTCTTCAAGACTGAACTTAAGACGGTCTTGAATATAAGAACTGACTATGAATACCGGCCAAAGTTTTGACTATATAAGCCTGGACTGCCAGTAGCCAATTTCACACTAACAGCGAAGAGCGAACTGAATGTTTCTCCCTGACAAAACAAAGACAAGCTTTGACTAAAGAAGACGAGGTTTTATTTAAAATATCTATAGGTTTCTTGTAAAAATTATGAATATGCCTATACTTATTGTTTCGTAGCAAATTATAATAGCACGTGCTAAAATGAGAAACAGTGTAAGAATGAAACCGCATAAGCTTTTTTAGGTGTGTGAGAAATTAATGTAAAAATTTAGTTATACTATAATATTCTATTCTATAGTATAAAGATCTAATATAAAATAATATTTGATACTTTTTTTTAAATTTTTTCGAGTAAAATCTCACTTCAAGAGTTTGAAAATACTGTCACTTTGAAAATTATTTTATTTCTTAAAAAAGAGTAGCAGTATTTTACTGTTTTGGAATGAAATTTACTCCAAAGGAGTAAAATCTCACTTCAAAAAAAGGAGGGAGATGTTTCCTTTTTTAGAGTGAAGTCGCAGTGAACGACAGGTTTCCTAACTTAACAATAGTTAACTTTAACGATTAATATCTCACTTCGCGGGCAGAACGGCGTTTTTTTCTGCTACATTTGTTTGTTTCGTGCAAAAATACGTCTTTTGGAGTAAGATTTTACTCAAAAAAATTTAGAGACACAATTCGGTTAAAATAGCTAATTTGAATTTTCGTTCGGATTGTGATTAACCAAAAATCGTTACATTTGGTAACACTTCCCGCTTGATTTTGCCATAGGATATGCAGCCCACTGGCACAGTCCAGGCTTATATAGTCAAAGAGATAAAGAAATAGTAGAGCGCACAGCATCACGTACTTGTTATAAAGTACAATGTCTGGCAGCCATATATGTTCGCTGGGCACGTAGAGTTCAGTGACACCTCCGTATTCCGAGGGTTCCCAGATGAATTTATGATCCTGCCATTCCTGAAATTATTAATTCGGCTTCAGTCATGTTAATCTTTTGACTCGCAATTGCGACAGCAATCAAAAGTTGCTTAAATATTTTTATATGGCTTCACTTACGTGCTCTAACCAGACGTTTGTCGTTAGAATTTGATCTTTTAAATTCTGCAAACACGACAAACAGGTTTTATTAAAAATATATACGAACAACCGTATGCCAGTTGTACGTTGTAATACATTCATTGACATAATTTTTTAAACTTATCGTTAGAATTATATTGTATAATATATATATATAACGATAACGACTCCTTTTATCTCCTTATGTGGAGCATAGGACGTCTATAGACCTCTTTTGTCCGAGGCCTATATTCGTTTCTCGAATCAGATTGTTTTTCGGATTTGTGGGTGATTGGTCCACAGAATCCTACCTCAGTCAGATATTAGAGACAAATATCTACTGATATGTATACTGATGTATAGGACCTACAGTTTAACGCCGAATCCGAACGGCGCTGATGATCATAGATCTTTTGTATATATATATATATATGTATTATATATACGTACGAGGTCTATCAGCTGCGAGAGACGGAGTCCTAGTTTCACAACAACAGTATCAGTATTATTGGATACAGGTCGAATCAGCCGATTATAATTCGACAGCAGATCATCGTAAAGTCTCTTAGCGTCTGGATTACTGTAGCAGATCCCCACCGAAAGGATCAGGATGATTAAAGAGAACATTATTTTGCCTTCAAACGTTCGATTAAATCAGACTCGTCAAAAGCAACCTGCACAGAAATATTAATAAACTCACATGTGGTTATTCGCTTTATCTTGCATAGATTTATGAAACATCCGAGAACATTATCATCTTAAAAATTATTAGAAATTTATTATTATTTAAAAATTATACGCGTATATGAATATAGTCATTATAATAGTACAATTCTTTTTCTTTTTCTATTTATCTATTTTTTCTACTTATTTTTAGAATCATATTTTATAAATTAACTCTAAGAAGGTTTACTATACAAAAAGTGAGAAAAATATTAAATAAAAATTTTACTTTAGATTAGTCATCATTTGTAATTTTTTTTTTTCATTTAACTGTCATTCGTATTTCTCGCTATTTTCTCTGCTGAAGAAATTAAATTTAATTAAATTAGTAGTTACAACGCTATGTCGATAGCTTAACTGAGCTTTGCGAGTTGTTAGTTGTAGAATTATGAACCTGTTGCATTAAGCACGGCTGTCTGTCCGTATTAATTTTTACGAGAAGTACTTCAGTGTATCAAATCTTTATCGAAATCTTAATATAAAAAGTAAACATTTGTCAAGTTTATTAATGACGAGTTAAAACCTAATAATATCGCGTCGCGAAATGTTCGAATAGCATAATTTTTTTCCTATTACTGTACAATATAATTAATAATATATATTAATATAACTCATAAATCGTAATAATACATTTATCAGATTGCAAAACGTTTCGGTTATTGTATAAATACATTTCCGAACGTGTAAGTTAATTTATTTAAAAGAGAGTTTACAAAATTATACTCTTTCTTGTACAAATATTTAGCACAATACTACCCGTAACACGTAAATTTAAATGATTCTTTGTCTCTCTTACACTATATAATCATATATATATATAACTACAAGAAAATATATATTTTGAAACAACAATTATTCGAAAAATTGCTTACTGCGCGTCTGTATATTTTCACAGTGCTTATCGATTTCGTTCACCGAGCGATTATTTATGGGTATCGAAGCCGGGCATGTATACGTGTATCGAACGTAATCTAAACGGTCGTGGTATACTTGCGCTTCGGCTTCTTCGGGACTCCTCGTTACCCGATCTCTAAATACGATGCTTTTATCCCGTGGCCCTTCTTGTGTATCATAATCTGCCGTAAATCTGGGATACGTTCGATTTTCGGCGCGTATACTTTTATCAGTCGGCGATATCGCGGACGGACTCCGGTCCGGCTCTCATTACACGCGCGGATCGTTCCGCTCGCGAAACGCCGGAAGAACGTTCAGCAGAAATGACATTGTGTACAGCCGCTGGACCACTGGGATGCTGGTACGTGCATCTGAAATTCGCAGGATCAATACACCATTGCGCATGTACCAGCGTGGTCTGTGCTCCTGCCTCTGCGCGCGCTGTAAGGGCACCCTTGTCGCGCAAACTCGTCGATTTCTACTGCGTCGCCTCGCAGTGGAAAAAGACGAACGCATCGGCCGGGTCTCGGCACTTCCCTGGGCGTACTACGCCCTTTCCCGGCGAGTCTTGTCCCCCCCCCCCCCCCCCGTCTCGTATTATTCGCGCTTTTATTAAGTTCTGTTTTATGTCTATTATTTAACGAGAGAACACTCTCTAATCGGTGGTCATTTAATTCACGAGAAAATGAGAGAGCTATGTTTTTTTTATTATTTTATTCATTCAATTTTTATGAAAACGGAGGTAATTATTTCCCTGGTAATTCTACACGATTACTTTAATACTTTTGTGTCAGTTTGATTTTCTTCGACGTTATACATATATATATATATATGTATATTATGTGTAATAAACTCGATGATAAACTTTATCTTCTCGAGGATTGTTAAAGTCACTGGCAGTTTGTTTCTTTTCCTACGTGCCCGAACGTGTGTACATCGCATACATTTACAATTTATTCCGTCATCGTTTTTATTCGTGCACGTTAACATTATTTTAAATTGTTCGTGATGTTCAAGTACGACTATACTTCTACCTAGTCGTTATATAATTTTCTGAAATTTACTCCGCTCGTAAATTAGATATACTCGTATATTTCTCAAGTAAACGGGAAGAAGGGTGAAATAATGATCTCTCCCCTCGTCACGCACAATTTGCGTAATACTTTATTACGACTTTTGCAGTAGCTCGTCAATCGTTATAATTCATCAATCATTACGATCATCTCTTAATAACTGACGATGAATTACTGCGACGGCGGATAAATAAAGGATATGTCACTGACTTATGTTTCGCGCGAACTTTGCGTAATGAAATCATTGTGTCGAGTGTTGCCGCGCAGCCGTGACATTTAGTTTTCTTCTTTATGGCGAGGGGCGAGAGACATTGTACATTACAGCACTTTATTCTTATGCGTAGGCCATTCTCTTACACTTATACTTCTCGCATCCGCTTCGCGCTGTTCTGCCTTTCCGAGCACCATGATAAACGTGACTGTTTTTCCGCATTTCCTTCCTTTCTCTCGTTCCCTCGCTCGCCTCTGCGAGGGAGACTGCAACCGCCGCTCTCGAGAGTACAACATCTTGAAGTAGTGTATACGGTCGCGTGTTTCGTGTACGTGTCTCAGACTTGCGCGGACGGATATACGGATGTGGATCACATCGAATGATCTCGCAGAATGCAGCGTGTGTTACTATACACATGTAGTGCGAGAGGAATTCACATTCCGCGTTCCTTTCTCCCTCGCTTCTCACGATTGCACGATCTTGTTCAACAATGTTACGTCGCACTCCGCGCGACACGTCTTCTGATCACGTGCAGCAACTCTTCTGATTTAAATATTTATCCGACGTCAGCCGCGAACAAACGATTGTTGTACGTATTCCAAGCGCGCATTGCCTATGGGAGTCGAAAATTGCGCCATTTACTCCGTTCGCTCCTTAATTGCGGCAAAGTTTTAGTCGAACGTGTTTGAAGTTTACGCGACACGACATCGATCGGGTTTTGTTCTTCGGCGTGTATATCGCGGAAGATAGTTACCCGATGTTCGGTAACGATGGTAAAGCGAAGCCACAAGGACCCACAGGACCTCCGCGGCCTCCGCCCTTTTCTCCTTGTACCACGCTGCGAATTATTAATCAGACTACCCGTTGCGTATAGAATCTGGTGTCAGGCAGAACCGATCTTCCTTAATCACGGCAAAAGTTGTACCGCGAGTTTGAAATTTCCAACATCCGCACACACAAGCCCGAAGATAAGATAGAGACTGTGAGAAAACGCGAGAGGGAGAGAGAGAGAGAGAGAGAGAGAGAGAGAGAG
>NW_017275075.1:406100-430975 GCF_001594065.2 Cyphomyrmex costatus | reverse complement strand
GAGAGAGAGAGAGAGAGAGAGAGAGAGAGAGAGAGAGAGAGAGAGAGAGAGAGAGATTGGTCGCGATATGGGAAAACGGAGAGACAGTCTGCGCGCGTACAATCTGGACATCATCGCAGGCTGGTAGAGACGGTTACGTTGAGGTTGGTCTTCGGGCGGTAATTAATGTGGCCTCACGCATCGGACGATCTCTCCCGTCTCTCTCGCCGTTTGCGCCCCGGCTCGCTTTTGCCTGTTTCAACCACCCTGCTCGTTGCCGCTGCACGGAGAAAACTTTCAGGGCTGCGAGATAAGCCGAAACCCCATTATAGTTCGCTGTTAGATTCTCCCGTTGTGGCCCCGAATAGTCGGTAGTAGTAGCGTGAGATCTCCGCTCTATCTCCGTTCCAACGACTGTTCGTATCCGCCGTTTGTCGCGGCCTTGCTCCCTTCGAGGGTCCACCTTTAACCCCAACCCAAGATAATGGGACTCTGTGCGGTGTTGGAGTTTAAATGAGTGTTTGCGCGCTTCTCTGTAAATTATGGGAACCCCTTTCGGGACACTCGTTGCTATAATATACGTGTACGAGCGGCGTTCTGGGCGTTCAGAAGGTGCGACGTCGTCACGTATCACGCTTGGCTGATTATTGTGCAGCATGCGTTAAAATAGCGTCTTCATGCCCTTCTTCTGTGCGGTGTGTAATGTGTGTCATGCGCCGATATTTTTATTCATTTCTTTGCGCAGTCGATTAGCTCTTTTCTGTTCAATGTTGAATTTACGACTAGCGGTATAATTATCCGCCCCTTGTGCTCATATTGAGTTATTATTGTTAATTCTTATCGATTATACGTACATTGTAAAAAAAGTATATAAAATTACATTAATAAATTGTGTAAAAATAACACAATTTATTAAAATATGTATATAAAATTGATCCTTGAAAAATTATAATAGTTTAGGAGTAATTTTATTTTTAAGTTTACAGAGGAGGGTCGAAATTTTCGAGGAATATTCGATCACACGGGGATCGTTTTATTTGTATGTTTTCTTATGTATTTTTCTTCGTAGAAACCGAAAATAATCATTATAATAACGCTAGGTTAAAGGAAAAATTGGTACATTGAAATAAAATGAATAAAATCCTTATTCGCATCATTATGAAATCACTGTCAGTTATGCCTCGATGATTTAGAAATTAATTCCAAATTGGATCAAATGCGAGTAATATTGCGCCACAAAACGCTATTTAGATTATTATATTTCTCATTATACTGTTTATCATCTGATACCGTTTCCCTCACTCCAAGCATCGCGCTTGTGTGTGAATAGGTTGATGTTTTCATATTTTTTATAAGATTATTATTTTACGATTTTAAACGTAACGGATTCGATTCTAGTCGAAGTATGCTTCACATACGAATACAGGCGACTGTTTTAATTTTATTAAATTGGTAAGGATTAACTTAATCGACGATTAACTCAATCAGCAGTGTAGCCAACAGCAAATCTGTATATCGTTTTTCCTTATCTCATCTTCGTGATATTAGACTTAAGTCATTAAATTTAATCATACCATTTATTAAATCATTAAATAAAAATCATTAAATCAATTATCTATTAAATCAATTTTTTTACTATCTGTACAATTTTTTGCTCGTTTTAATTCCATATTTTTGAGATATGAATTATTATTATAAACAGACGAAATTTATTACTTTTATCAGAGTTAAGTAGGAACGCAAAGATACAAGTATATCATGAAGAGATAAAGTTAAGAACGTTAATTGGCGTTGGTAACGGCCGCTCTAAGAAATAAACCTTCGTCCAAAGTATTTGCGAAAAGTGCATATGAAACTGTAGTAAGATAAAAAATAAGGTAGCCAAGCAGAGAAATATAAACGCCTGTACATTTTTATTGCGAGTAGTCGCACAGTTTCGCAGTAGTAATATCGACTATTTAGCTACCGTTACCACCGTCGAAAACAGGCTAACAGCAATAGCTGCTTCCCAAGATGCTCATGCGGCAGCTTGTTACACCTTTTCGACTTTATTATGTATACTTCGTTTACGACGGCGACACACCGTGCAGATATCACGAGTATTACATCGTGCTATCCGGAATTGAAACTGCAGAACCCGCCTTGTGCTGTTCAATGTTGAATGAGGGCAACTACTGGCAGTTGAAGTAGTTACTTCTACTTAATGTCGGCACCTTTACGAAGTTAACATCCCGCTTTCAGAATTGCGATATAACTGATAGAGTTATTCTTTGAACAAGAACATCTGGCTCTTTTACAAAGAGTTCCAGAGTTGTCGACCTATTTCAGAAGGAAAAAGTTCTGATGATTAAATGTAAAGAATTCGAAGGAATAAAACGTCAGTTTTATGTTCTCAAAAATTGCTAAAGATCTTTCTACATATGTATTTCAATCAGGTTTGATAAATCAAAATACTTTTCGATGAATTTTTTTAAGAATGTTATTTAAAAATGTCAAGAAAAAGGTGAGATTTTGTAAAAAAAAAATTATTATAATTAAATATGCAATAATATAGAAAGGCCATTGAGAGCAAACACCGCAATTGTTTTTAAATAAGTAGTTTATAGTATACAATTACTCTACGTTACTACATAATTCTTGTATTCTGTAGTGTACGTTTTTGTCTTATTTTTGACAATTAGACAATCTTCAGCGTTAGCAATTCAATCAACAAATTCCAGTATATTATGCACTCTTAGTGGAACTTCTATCATTTAACGTGATGAATTTCCTCTCTTGACAGTTAAACAACTGTTAAGATTAATTCCACTAAAAGTGCATTCGCATTAATATTTAGTTAAACTGAGAACAACAATCCATAATTCGTTAGAACCATTTGTCTATTTCGAACGTTAAATAACTGAAAATTATTTTAAAAAATTATTACAACATGCATTATATAATCTAATTTAACTCGGAAGTGCTTGCGTTCCAAGTTATATTTTCTCGCATTTCTTCGCTTTTTAATTTTTAATTATTTTTTCATACTGTTGGCACTCTCGTATATTTTCTTCGACGTATATTTTTTTAAAATTCGTTATAAGACCGCGTACGTGCTGCTGCGCTCTTACCCCATTATGAATGTATGTGAGTAGTGAAAAAAATGCAAACTCACTTTTTTCAAAAGAAGCTTGGAGAGATTCAGAATGATGGATGATTCATAATTAAATTTACTTTCAAAATTTATTAGAATAGATATAAAGAACTCAATTAGATTAAAACTTGTAACTAATATACATAGTATATTACTTTATAAAATAGTATTTTTTTAAATAAAATTTATTTTATAAATTAATTTACATTATTTATAGCAGAGATTAATAGCAATTTTTTGTTTCAAGACTTTCAAATTGATACCAATATATAGTTATTAACAACAAATTGTTTTGTAGATTATTTTAATTATACTGAAAAACAATCTTATTTCATTTAAATGACGATCCTTGTATGTACTTTTAGTTATTAGAAAAGCTATTGAATATAAGATTGAAAACGTTTTATCGCTTGTAAATTTTGACAAAATGGGATTAAAGAGAAGAAAAGCAATGATTTTGAAGATTTTTGTAACGTCGAGCAAAAAATTGATTTCTTTTATTGTCAAACATTTGATTCCATTTGCCCATCAATTATCAATATTAACTATCTAAACTATTTTTAACAAATAAAAAAGTCTAGTGAAAAATTTAAATTTAAAAAAATATTCATGTCTGTTTTATAATAAAAATAAAAGTTACATAAATTATTATTCGTTATTTCTTAGATTTACATGTTCTAAAAAGAAATTAAATAATTTTAATAAAGAGAATGAAAGAAATTCACTGTCGTTTCTCGCTACAATCAAATATTTTTCTCCAATTGATTAAAACCGCATGAATTTTATTCTTCACGAGATGTGAAACCTTTACATGAAGTAAAACAACGCAACAAATGAATTTACAAGTAAATAGATCAAGCAAAATTCATCAATATAGATTCTACTTTTTAAATGAATGTGACGCGGTGCGATGTGGGATATTAAATTAGTGCGTTGAATCTAAACTGAGAAATAATAAACGGAATATTCGACGTTTATTTACTTTACGAAACGTTAAACATTTCGTGGAACACAACAAATTGACCGATACGAGGCCTTAACGTTTGTTTTGCGGTGTATGGCGCGTTGTGTTTGCAGCAAGGTCGACGTGTAACCATTCCAGTGCGGTGGCTAAGCTAACGCGTCGCGTCGCTAGTCACTCCACGTTGTTCCTCGAAACGCAATCATGACAAATTACTAGATAATATGTATCAAACGCAATTATTCGATACGAACGATTAACAGTTACCTGCAATTATCGCGCGATCAATTACGTTACTATTAGTGATTCATAAACGATTTGATTCACGCAATTAACAATCAAGGATTAATCGAATCGATAAGTCTGTTTTCCACTGAATTACAAGTGTACACTTTTGGAACTTAGTAAAACAGATGTATGTTTGAGATTTGGCGAAAGTTAGAACAAAATTCTAGTGCAGTCTAGTGCAGCAAAATAAAAAGCAAACTTTATGTAATTTTGAAGGTGGTTTTATAAACGACTTAAAAAAAATGTAAAATGATATAAGGAATGGAAATAGATTATTATTTTGTACTTTTTAAATAATTGATCGTTATTACAGACGCTAATTTAACTCGCGTCTTATTACACGGTATCGTCGTAAAGTTAGCGCAGTCACTCTCGAATTTTTCGTTATGCCATGAAATATTGTAAATGTGGGATTGATTGTCTATCTTGTGATGAATGTCACTGTACATTTAATTGGTAAGTAAAGTTTTTATAGATCTCGTATTTAATATCATAACTTCGGACAAGATTTAAAGCACATAATAGATAAAGTGTCGATAGACTGTTGTGTTGTTTATGAAAAACAATTAAAATTATATTCTACGCAGTTTTATCACTCAGGATTCACTGGGTACATTTTAAATACTTGTATTTGAAATACAATTTGTGTTTTGTGTTTTGCATTTCAGCGGAGCATATAAAAATATGTGGTATTGTATATTTCAAATACTTTAATAATGTATTTCGTCCGGCCCTTTCTAAAGTAAACACATTATAAAGGATTGATGTTATAAGGTGTTATAAAAAAATAAGAATTATCGCCTCTTTCAGCAACTCTAATGCAAGTGAAATAAAATTTCCGTGCACAACGCTTGACTTCGTTGAAATTTAACATATATTATATTATATATATTATCGTAACTAAAAGAACAAAAAGTATTTTGTATTTTAAATCGAAAGATTAAAAGATAAAAAATTTTGTCATTAAAATACGTACATTGAGATTGACAATATTTTGTATTTTGTATTTCAAATGCTTCAATAATGTAACAAATAAATAAAATATATATACACGCTTGATATCATTTAAATGATTTATACAATATAAGGATAACGAGCAAAAATAAGATTTCATTTAAAAAAGAATTAATATAATTAAATTACAAAGGTCATATAAAAGAATCATATAATTTGTAATTCGAAATCAATTAAACAAACTATTTATATTTCGAATTTTATGTAACTATGATGAAGACTCTGTGAATACGAAACGCCTTACAATCATTGTTCCTGTCAATATATTACCTTTGTAATTTATTATATGAATATATCATCTTAATTCTTTTTTAAATAAATCTCGTTTTTGTTCGTTTATTGGTCGTTATCCTTATTTAATGATGTGTTTTAGCCACTCCTGCATACATTACCATGAATTTTTCATAACCGACATAATATAGATACGTATAACACAGTCGGCAGTTTGTCTATTATTTATTCTTGTCCTTAGTATTTGACAATAGGTCTGTTTGCGTTACTTGAAATTCACAAAAATGTTTGCACTTAAAATAAGATAAATACACTGAGAAAAAATATCCTAATTTAAAAAAAAAAGTATTTCTTTAGATCAATGAATATTTCTTTAAAATTAAGATACTTTTTTAATTTAAAAAAGTAAAATAATAATTTAATTTAAGAAAATAAGTAAATCGTAGTAAAGTTGGTAGCACGTCACTCTCGAATTTTCTGCTGCCACAAGCGGAGCGTATTGCGTTTCGCAATTATTTAACTTCAACTCGTATTTATTCATATTTTAATACGGCAATACGTGATGCTAACTGCCGTGAAATAGCGAGCGAATGCTATTTGTTACGCAAAGTATGAAAAGTGCACAAAAGTGTAGTTAGGAGCAACAGGTGTAGTATCGCGCCGCGACGGTAGTTGCTCCCGGACGCGTGAAGTTGACCGCGTAATTTACGTTAGTTCTCTCTTGGCGATTTTAGATTTATCCGTCGCGGAACGTCAAGAGTGTCGGACAAATCGCAGTCTCGTGAGATTGTATACGCTTTCCCGCGTCGATTTTCCATTAGAATGTAATAAAGTCCGCGTCGCGTGTGATTGACGTCGGGAGTGCCGTAAAAAGAGTCGCGCAGTAGTAATTAACCGTGTTTTCGCGAGTGTCGAGTGAACGCCATGAAAGAGCAGCCACGGACGGATAAGGGAAGAGGAAAAAGAGGAGGCTTGGGGTGGCGTCGGGTGCCGACGGAACAACCATGGGGTGAGTAATTTGTTACCTATTCATTATTTATAATACTTGAATTTAATCGATTTTCCGCGCGAGAACACCACGATCGCATTGCATATTCTACGCACCGGTTAGCAAATATGTAATATTAGATACGCATAAAAAATATTATTTCATATTTAAGAGATTTCAAATATTTAATAAAATATTTATAAAATTCAACATGTGTATGTAATATTTTATAATATTTAAAAAGTTATAACTGTTTAAATACGCAAGGTTTAGAGATTTCCATTGTAACATCTTTTTTTTAAATTTCATATTTTGTTTATTAAATATGCAACTTTTTATTAAATGTATGTAATTAAAATGCAAACAACTACTTTTAAATAATTCATTTTTTGTATATAAAAAAGATGAATTGAACGAAAAGAATATTAAAAATGAAGTTTAAATGCGTTCAATAATTTGGTTAATTATTGTAAATATATATTAATTTAATTTATATTTTTTATTAAAACATATTTATATTTTATATTTTACAGATCGATATTGTATACAATTCTATCAATGCGCATCGTACCGGTAAGTGCAATTCTAGTGAGTTATATATTCTATAATCTATTTTGTTGTTTTAATCTGAAGATAACAAATTTATAAAAATTAGTAAATACGTAAATATAGAACGTAAATATGAATATGATGTAAGAAAAATTGCAAATAGCAAAAAGTAATTTTTCTTACGAATTATTATACATAAAAGTTAAAATTGATAATGATATATATATATGTAGTAGTAAAATATTGACAAACTTGATAGTTGAATGTATTATATATTTTGATGTTTTTTAGGTTTTATATATTTAAAAAATAATATTTTTGATTAAATATATAAAAATGTTATAAGTAAATATAATAATGTAGATGCGATATCATACATAAATTGTCTTTTGAAATATGGGTGAGCTGCAAATTAGTAATTTAATTCCTGGAATAATTACAATTATCCGTCGATTTATTGTATGTACAGACAAAGATGCATACGTATACGGGAAGCTATAAAGTAGAATCTATTATAATTAATAAATTGTGATTCAATTTGATCGTTTATTGCACATTTACATGCAACAGAAGTTTATTAAACGACATAATAAATTATTTATTTTAAATAAGTATAAATCGCTTGAAATTTACAAGGAATTTTAATTTTGAGGTACGTAAATTGGAAAAGATAAAATATATTTTATACCTACATACATTAAAATAAGTGAAAAAAAATGTTAATTATTTTTGAAACAAAAGAAAATTTTAAGTAATAAAGATATTCTTTTGCATTTTTTTGTTAAGCTTTTGTATGTATATATAAACAAAATTGCAGGAGACTTTCAGAGATTTACAATTAAAAATATTATTAAAATATTAAAATATTATTACTCAATATCGATGTACAGAATACATCAAGTAGAAAAAGGAGCATACACTGATTCTTAGTGTAACAAGCACTCTTTATATAAAATTGTCGCTTGATAAAAAACGCTTTAGTATATGAATACTATGAGATAAACTTTCTCTACTTTAAGAAAAACAGAAGAACAAAGTTTAAAAAAAAATCTAAAAAAGAATTTTTTTTAACCCCTATTATACTTTGATTATTTTTTAAAACATCGACATGTTTTCTGTGTATTTTTTTTATATGGCGAAAAAAGTTTTTCCACGTCTTGTTTGTACCGCAGTGTCTATTTTCATGAGCCGTTAACAGCCGGTTTTAACTTCCTCACCTCATTACTATACCTGAATCGCTGATGATTGCCTAGAGCTTCAATGTAGGGAAGAGATGGAAGTCGCTTGCAGTAAAATCCGAAAAGTACGAGGATGTTTTTCTAAGGTCCGAAGATCCCACTCAAGGCTGTGTTCGCAAACGTTACCCGAATGTCCTCGGGTGTCATCTTATACTCGTTTAACATTGGATGGACAACAAGGATAAAATGATACACGAAGCACTTGAATATAACGCATTTCCAAACACATCTGAGGGTCATTTCTTACGTGAAAAAAAAAAATAGAAAAACTTATTTTTAGGTTGATCGTAGACGATTTGCAAAAAATGGACATACCGTGGTATACACAAGAAAGATGTGAAAATACTTTTTTTAACGATACAACAAATTCATAGAAAAAAATGTGGACCTTTTTTTTTAAATAACCAAAGTATAACAAGTGAAGATTTTTTTTTTATATTTTGAAACTTTTTTTTCCCAAATTCGAGGAACTTATACTTTTGGACTAAATCTCGTATACGTATTACGTTATTAAGCGACAATTTTATGTAAAGAATGCTTGCCATATTAAGAATCATGGCAGTGTGTTAATGCTCTCTTTTTTTTAATTATTTAATATTTAAATATTATTATAAACGTTTTTTACATGTTAATTTACGAGAGTATTAATTTAGGAGAATATGTTAATTATATTGTTTAGAAAATTTAATATTAATGTGTGTTATATTTGGAATAATGCACATTGAAAAACATGAGAAGGGCAGTAAAAAGGAAATTTCGTATTGAAAATAGCCTCGTATTTAATATTGAGATACAATATACTACACTATTCATTTTGAATAAGGCGATAACTAACGAAAAGATATCTTCCATCGTTTTGCTTCAATTCCAGTCGTCGTCTGTATGTATTACGATACCATTAGTCTACGTTGCTTCCTGTCAATTTCGAGAATTTTCTTTTCACGAATTGTCTCGTGTAAGAGAAATGATTTCACGATAAACAGTTCGGCGTTCGCTTCTTTCTCGGGACCGAGGGACTGGTCGGCCTGCTTGTTTCTCTTCACGCATTCCCAAAGGTGTCGTCCCGGTCTGTCTGTCACCGACATCATTCGCCCTAGTTCTGATCTTTCAGCGACGTTAAAGCTCGACGTTCACTCTCGAGAGACCATAGCTCGGGTTAACACTATTATAGACGAAAGAGACCCATAGGCACTCGTCGGGGGTGATGTCTAGTTAAGAAAATGCGGTAACAGTATACGCAAGTGACGTCTTCTTAAATGCCTTCGGATGAAACAGTTATTGGAGTTTAGGATCCCGTGGGATAATAGGCGCGTGGCATGTTTGCGCTAGAGTTGAAGACTTGATAATTAGCTGTAGCTACCGCGTGTTTTCGAATTCCGTGTATATTTCCTTGCAGCTGCTTCTTGCGACACGAGAAAGTTTTATGTCATCTCTGGGAATATCAAGAAAATATTCTTTCTGCATTTTTAAGTACATAGAATATTATATGATAAAAAAGAGCTCATTACGTGGTTATTTTTTAATATTTTTATTATCTTTAAAACAATCTCTAATTATAAATTTTTGCAATCTCTAATACTGTATGAATAAATTACAAACAAATTATATACATTTTCTTTTTTTGTCGATGATAATTTATTGTACTATTATGTATCTCTTTAAATTTATTAAAAAATTTAGCGTAATGAAACCTTGCAAAATGGGACAAGTTGCAAAAGTAATTCAATCTGTAAGAAAGGCGAATCTTCATGTCACAGCCGTATTCTTGAATCAATTCTTCCTTTCTGTCAAAAAGCCATGCGAAATATTGAAGCAATATATTTTCTTTATATAAAATTTCGTAAGATAAACGCGTAAAAATTTGAGTACACGTAAGTGAAGACAGACTATAGAATTGATTCGACAACCACAATTAACCTTAAATAGTAATAAAATGCAAGGTGGGTCAATGCGGAATACAGATACACACGTACATGGAATATTTAAGCATTTTACATTAGAGAATTTTTTGAGTTGGGTACAGCATATCAAAGATAATTACATTTTTCGTCGTAGCTTTTAATTGTACGGGATATCTTGTTACCTTTCATTTTTGTCATTAGCTTCGTGGAATAGAATTATTAAGATACGGAAGGTGAAGAGCTGTTATCTTTTCTTGCGCGGAACTTCCGCAGTGACGTTATGACGTTGAATTGTCCGATGTGGTCGATGATTTATGTATTTTCCAGGGAGCTCGATGAGAAGACAGCCCTATTTAGTGGCGCTGGATGAGGAAATTTCACGTATAATGCGGTTTTTGGCACCCCATGACCCATCACCATACTGAAACCGATAGTCATTATAGCGAACATATATTCCATACAGCATCGTGTTTATTTAAGTTATTATACATTTCACACATATTATACATTTCAAATTACTATATGAATCAGTTTATAAGTCGACGTGACTTTTCACGCGATTACAGATTTCATTTATCTTTATGAAATTGTAAACTTTTGATTGAATCTTTAAAGAGGACAGTTTTATTGATTAATTTAATAGATCAATTAATGCAATATGAATAAAAAATCCAAGAATTAATTTGTTCTCTCATTTTCATATGTCATTTCTATAATTTAAAAGCAATGCTTAAATAAGATAGATTTTTTATATCTACAACATACACACATGTTTTAATAGGCAATATAAAATTAACGTTGATGCGAGTAATACCAATCGACTGTGTACACTATACTCTTCTTCCTATGTTGTCCCGCTATGCGCGATGGATGACTTACATTTTTTGATTAGAATAATTGAGTATGTGAACGAATCTATCGGGAATATCGATACTCCGAACTGGCCTATCTATCTTTCGAATAGAGAATACCTTAGGGAAATACGTCCAGTATTCGGGACGTGCCGGGCTATTCGCAGATTGTTTCCACTTTCGCGTTCGCGCGTGCAACAATGTTACTTTAGAAACAACAATTTATAGGTATACAAAAACATCAATAATTTTGTTAAAATTGTTCGAAAACAACATTGCGTTATAATGTAAATAAACAAAAACAAAAGACAAGCAATAATTTCCCCAAAAAGTCGGGAGGTCTCAGATTTGACTTCTGCATTGAAAAAAATTTTGGTCCAACAAATGATCGTTAATCAATGTTCAACTTAATGTCTAATTATAATAATTTATTAATAGAATAACTGGATTTATTGATATAATTATATATTTATTCTTGCAATGAATTCTAGTAAGTTTTATATTCTAAATCATTATGAGAACCAATTTTCAATGAATATTTAATTGTTATGTATATTAATATGTAATTTAATATTAATTCAATGAATATTTTATTGTATTTACGTACAATGTTGGTTCAGTATGGTTAATATTTTTGCAATATATAAGTTTTTTACAGTTTTTTTTCTAATTCAGTTTAACTTTAAGGGGATTTGTAACTGGCTATCTCACATTATAGTATGATTTATTCATATAAACGGTGTTGTTTCTAAAGTTTTAGCAAAAGTTAAGAAATAAATTCATTATTTGATTTGCCGCGCGCGCGCGATAATTTGATTTAATTGTTTATATAATATAAAATATAAAATATATAACACTTTTATAAAATGTGGTTTAAATCAAAAACAAAATTGTCAAATCAAAAAGCATAAAAACCACGCACAAGATCTATTTTGTGAGGACTTATTCAAGTCCGTATTTTATTATTAAAATATAAGTTTAAACGTTTCGGTCATAAAAATTTGACCATCTTCAGTATATAGTTAAGTTAATGTAACATTAAATCATACGCATATTATAATACAATATTCGCTTACATCTATTCGCCATATTACAAAATTTCTTCTTGGTAAAATAATCTCAACATAAACCCTCGTTCTTGTCTCAATGTAAATTCTCCTTCCAATTATTGCGAATTATTATTTTGAAGAAACATCGTTGGTAGACTATGTTTCGTTAAAAAATTCGTTAAATCTTGAGTGAAAAGTCAGAGAAAAATCGTACATTACACCAGTAAAGTCAGATATGTTATCATAACATATCTGACTTTACTGGTGTAATGTACGATTTTTCTCTGACTTTTCACTCAAGATTTAACGAATTTTTTAACGAAACATAGTCTACCAACGATGTTTCTTCAAAATAATAATTCGCAATAATTGGAAGGAGAATTTACATTGAGACAAGAACGAGGGTTTATGTTGAGATTATTTTACCAAGAAGAAATTTTGTAATATGGCGAATAGATGTAAGCGAATATTGTATTATAATATGCGTATGATTTAATGTTACATTAACTTAACTATATACTGAAGATGGTCAAATTTTTATGACCGAAACGTTTAAACTTATATTTTAATAATAAAATACGGACTTGAATAAGTCCTCACAAAATAGATCTTGTGCGTGGTTTTTATGCTTTTTGATTTGACAATTTTGTTTATAAAATATAAAGCATGCTTGGCAAATATAAAATAAATAACGTATATTATGCGGTTGTAAATTGTTCTCGTGCGATAACAAGTAAATTAATGGGAGTGATTAATGGGTCAAAAATATTTTACAAATATGCAATAAATTTCTAATATGATTTTCGGTTTTATAGAGTAAATTCGCGGTCGGCAAAGTGTATTTTTGCGCACTTGAAATCACATTTTGTGTGCAATACACCATGTCACACGACGCAATCCGTCTGTGTATAAAAGTAACATGTCCATTAAGACTAATAACAGAGGATTTCTTCAAATGCGATCGAAAAGTTAACGATGACGAAGCAGTCTGCCTGCCATGAAGAAAACTAAATCCAACTATTCTATAATAGTAGAACACAAAGTTATCATATAAGATTAAGATGACATCAAATAAAAGTCATTTTAGAAAAAATCAATGACATCATTCGATACAATTTTGAAAATGATTTTATGAATATATTTGACATAAAAATGATTTTTAAGTGATTTTTTAAATTAAAAAATCATTTGCTAAATTCTTTATATAAATAATATAATAACTTTTTAAAGCAGTTTTATCAACTAAAATATTATTTGATGAATAGTGTTTAAGTAATTTTTTAAAAAATTACTTACAAAAATTATTATTCTATCAAGAATTCTTAACTAAATCATTGTCAAAAATGTTTTAAATTACGTCATTATAATTTTTCCTAGAATAGCTTTAATGGATTTTGATTTTTATTGGATCAAATGACTTTTACATCATTTTGATCTTATTATAATTTTGTGTTTTTATACTAGGAATAGTTTTCGCCGTCTTATGAAACGCATATAATTTTTTAGTATAACGCATTCGGATAACTTAATGTTGGATCACAAGTGCGATTTCTGTGCAGTTGGCCATCATATCATTGGCATATAAATTATTGATATCGCTGATCTGTATAATATTTCACCCACATGGATGTGTCTTTCTCATGGCGCGCGAAAACCCATTGGCTCTGGCAACTGTTTCGAATTCTATCGAATTTTCGCGAGTAAGCCCCGATCAGATTGCGTGGCGGGGAAAAGTGGGACGTGTTATTCGTATGTCGTGCAAAGGCATCGTACAATCACCTAGGCCCTCAAGGAATTCTGCTGGTGCCGCGAAACAAGAACTTCACGCATACCGTTTACTTTGGGGAATCCATGTGGATACCAGCTACCGGAAATACCTTACACATACCCTATCAAACCGGTGTATTGCAGGACGTTACATATCTGACAATGAGGTCGTCTTGCACAGTTCGCTGTAACCGACGTTTTCATTAATTCGAAACATCCTACCTCGGTTAACGTCGTGCTACAGACCGTCTGATCAAAGTCTGGTCACGACAAGAGATTCGATATTTTTCTTCAAAATCTTACGAGAAAAGATATGTTTTATCTCTAGAATAGTGCGAGAGAAAAAAAGATATGATGAAAAATATCGAACCAATCATAGATTGCTATCTCGTGGTTAGACTTTGATTAGAGAGAGTTTCTATGGCTGGTATTCATAAAATCGATTCTTATTTGAAAATGTCTTAAGATATTAACGATTTCGTGGCCGAAATTCATAGTCAATTCTTACATTTAAGATTGCTTTAAGTCCTAAGATGTCATGAACCAATCAGAAAATCACATTAGCATCTTAAGAAATTACTCAAGGCAATCTCAAAATAAGAACCGATTATGAATACCAGTCTTTATATTTAAGACTGTCTTAAGTAAAGTCTTAAGATATCGTGAACCAATCAGAGAACCGCATCTTAAGACATTACTTAAGGCGGCCTTAAAATAAGAACGGACTATGAATACCGACTTACGTCGCGTTAACAATCAGTGTTCGTCTTTCGCGAATTACGTTAAATCGGAGTTCAATTTAATAAATCGCAGTGCAGTTTTTTAATTTACTGATGATATATAATATACGATTTTTATCACGACAATTTTTAAAAGTTAGTACAAAAATGTTCACATATCTTTCGCATTATAACAAGATATACGAACACATATATTTAGTTAGATAAAAGGACTGATACATCCGATAACACGGGAAGAATATCGAGCGGAACTATTTCGAAACTATTTGAGATATCGGAAAACGCTTTCAGATCTTCTTTACGGATATCCCTTTTATATCCACTTTTTTTATTTTAGCCATTGACAGATCTTTCTATTCACTTGTAAATCGTTAACTTGTTGTATTTTTAGTAATTATGAGAATTTTCTCATGTTCTCATTAAACATAATAATTTTAAACTACCAACTATATTAATAGCTTTCCAAACTGCCTACGAAAAGGAGTGATAAACTAAAAGAAAGAAGGATCAGAGGATATTTTCATTGCGTATTCGACTCTCGACGCGGTTAAAAGCGTGGTGGCTCGCTTATTCCATTTTTACATCTAATCTGATATTCATATTGCATAAATAAACCTTGGAATGAAGCAGCCGCATTTAGCGTTCGAAATACGGTCAAGAAATGGCGCGAACGCATACGCTCGATATGTCCGTATCGAATGCGCGGTGATTCTAATATAGGATGTTATCAGTGAGAATATACGACGTGTCTAAAAAATTTGCAATCGAATATTGTCTTATTAACCTTTGGACTGCCGGCATTTTTATTAAAATAGTGTTTCTTTTTCTCAAAAATTTTTCTATATAAAAGTAACATATATATACATGACGAAAAATTTCGAGATTTTTGCAAAGCCACAAAAAGTAACTTTCTCGGTACAGTCTAAAGTTAAATGATATTTTATTAAATAACTCTAATGTGAATGCCCAGCGTAAATAACCTTGGATTGAGTGATGCTATTGTACTCGGAGATGTATGTATATACAAATGTAAGTCAGCAACTATAATAAAAGGTTGCAACACTTATTCTTTCTGATGATTTTCAGATTACAGCCTACTCATCGAGCGATTGGTTCTTATTTGGATTCATAAGAAACAATTGCTCGAGGAATAGACTGTATTCTGAAAATCGTCAGAAAGAAAGTGTTGTAACCTTTTAATTGCTAATTGTACATACATAATGAAACAAGAGAAAGATAAAGAGCTCGAAGTTATGTTCGGTATATCCGGACATATCAGATAAGGCGTTTTCTATATCGCGATTCCAACAGCAAGACAGATTGACAAAGAGAGAGAGAGAGAGAGAGAGAGAGAGAGAGAGAGAGAGAGGGGTGGGGGGAGGGGGGGACGTGCACACTCGAGCGGTAGCGGCAAAAGGGGTGAAATTGGGGAGCGCCTTTATTTATTTTTTTTTCTTTTCGCGTCATCCCCCGCGCCTCGTCTCCATTTCTGCACTCCCTTCAGCACCCTCTGACGAGTCGACCTCGCACCACCAGTGTCAGTATCGACTAGGATACCTCGTGGAGAGAACAACGATGGGGTGGCCAGAGGGGGAGAAACGCGGGGTTGCTGAACACAGACTAGAGCAGGAGAAAAGGAGGCGAGGCAGATAGAGATGGAGATGTTGAGGAATAGAGAGATAGGAATACGGTGTGGCTCGCTGATTCTCGGCAGACCTCGTGTTCAGTGCCGTACCCGAATCAGCCTTTTCTACTGAAAACTGTACACCACGTGAACGGCCAACTTTTTGGCGCATAATCGTTTCATTAATCATTTGCATGAATTCCTGTCACTTTGACGAGTTACTATTAACAATAACGGCGCGATAAGAAGCGTATCTAGAAATTTCAAGTTTTTAATTTAAAGAGGGATGAACGGATTAATATATAATGTAAAATACGTTTGTGTGCCTTACCTGCAAACAGCTTTATTCTGTAATTCTGCGTGCTGAAGTAAAACTTAACGACTAACATCGCAATACATATTTCGGAGATTTCTGTGTTTAAAGGATCCAAACCTCGCTATTTTACATTCCGCTTTGGAACGCGAGTGCAATAGAAAGTCGGTAATCAAGTAATGGAACTCGGCCTTTGCGTGGAACGTAATGTACGAGGAAAATTACACCTCCGTTGAATTGTTGCAGCTACTTCAGGTCATACAATCCTCGCTGGCAACATTCATGACTTACATCAAAAGATGAAATAATGTAATTAGTGTATATTCCTAAAATATCCCGCAAACTTGTATTTTATTTAAGCAATAAATAATGTTTTCCAACGTGTTGAATAGATAATATGCTGATTCTAATAGAGATATTAATAAAACAGCGTTACAAATGGCTTTATAAATCGAAATTGAATATTAATTATTAATTCACATATTTTTATAAATTACGGAAATCACTTTTTACGATAAACATCGCAAATATCTATTCACAGAATCTTTTTAAACAAAACATAATGTAAAACGATTTACTTTTAACGAAGTACATATAGTTATATCTTATCTAAATCATTTTTAATAAAATTAAGGTCATATTAAGATGACGTAAAATAGCAGAAGTACTTGGCGCGATGTTAAGTTTGTTAATCAAATAAATTTTTGCCACTCTCTAAGCAAATTAATAAGGAATGGACGATGATATCGCACGAGCGTTAATCATGCAAGGGGGTGTCGCGAAAACACGCGATCTAACATCGGCGACGATCTTACATTTATTCGAGCTACATAGGGGCGAAGAGAATGGGGTGTAAACGCGTGTACGTTCCTGTCGGCGCGTCGCCGCCTCGAGGTTTCCACATGGTCTCGCGTTATATCGAGGGCAAATCGTGCGGACTCGGTGAATCTCGAGCGTTCTCGTAGCCGGTCCTGTCGGTGCTGCCACATGGCCGCGCGTCGTGTTTTGCGGGCTTGGCGAGCTTTCAGGGGCGGCACCTGAGTGGTAGGGTGCTCGTTGGTTCACCCTCGGCAGTCAGGACAAGTGGGAAAGAGGGGTGGTGGCTCGGCTAAGTTCGGCCAGCTTCGCAAGTCATCGCCGACGTCTCGCGTCGGGGCTTCCACATGGGTTGGTATTGGCTCCCGGGGCGCAGGGTAGCTTGTGTGGCGGGGCTCTAACCGTGGAGAGAGACTCTAACCGTGGAGCAGAGAACGAGGCGACGTAGGGTAGGAGAGACGGCGGGAAGGAGAGAGAGAGAGAGAGAGATTGATAGAACTTGGGAGTAGAAGCGAGATGACACTCTGAGCAGAGAACGAGGCGACGTAGGGTAGGAGAGACGGCGGGAAGGAGAGAGAGAGAGAGAGAGAGATTGATAGAACTTGGGAGTAGAAGCGAGATGACACTTAACGGGTGGATAGGAGAGCGAGGATGAGAGAGATACGGTCTGTGAGCGAGAGGGAGTGAGAAAGGAGGAGAGAGTAAGAGAGAAAGAGAGGCACGGTTCTCGCCACAACATCCCCCCTCGAAACGGGCAGAGCATCAGTGCTAAGGTAGGTTGCTCGGTCGGAACATTGCCAGAGAGAGAGACACGTCCTGGGAGTGCCTGCCTGCTGCACCGACACGACTTCCTGGTGCAGGACTCGCAGCGGTGCAAGGAACGAGAGAACGTGCGCAAGAAAAGAGAGAGAAAGAGAGAAAGAGAGAAAGAGAGATAGAGTGACTGACTGAGTGACATACGCATGTACGCACGTACGTACTCACGCACGTACACAAGCACACGGCGTCCTCGTAATTGTGCGTGAGCACGCATGCACGTAGGCGCGTGAAACACGGTACCAAGGAGGGAGAGACCGAGAAGACCGAATAGTCGAGGGAGAGTTGATCCAAGTTGGATCCGCCGGGAGAGCGAAATAGGCGGTAGCGGAGCGCGAGTGGAAATAGTGGAGCGCTGTATGTCGGGCCAGCCAACAATCGCGAGTGGCGCGGTGTAAGCCGAAACGTGGTGGCGGTGGTTCATGTGTCGTGCCACGAGCGAAAGCTCGTAACAACGGTCGGAATGATGAAAGAAGAAGTCAAGCGGTATCCGATGTTAATCGGAATGCCACATACCGTCGGATTACTGGCATTTCGTCTGGTTGGGTAAATGGATAACGCTCCCGATCGGGAGAAGGGACGAGGATAGAGAAGATAGATAGAGGGAGGGTGAGAAAATCAGAGGTGAAAGGGGTGAGAGAGGTGAAAGGTGTGTCAGAGGAGACGAAAGTCAGTAGGAGGTCAGCGTGGCTTCAGGGTGGCGGTGGCCGGTGGTGATGGTAGTGGTGGTGGTAGTGGTGTAGTGGTGGGTGCTCTCTAGGTGAATGATCGTCGTCGGCCTCGTGGAAGAGGCGGTTGCCGCTTATGCGGGCTGCCGCGCGTGCCGCATCGTCGCTCGCAAATAACTGGACCTCGCTGTCGAGGGCGGCGAGAACGAGAAGAGTTATCGAGAAACCGGAGCAGCGGTGGCGGAAGTGGGTAATTGTCACCGCACGCGATATCGGTACCGCGCGTACGGCGTTGATAGCGGCGGTGGTAGTTGTCGAATCGCATTGTCGGGTGGAACTTCCGATCATCGGCATAGCACCGGGAGACCGTAAGAATCCGCAGTCGTCGACCTGGCGGCTGGCAGGGGCCGCTGGATTTCGTGGGGTATGGCAAGCTGGCCCGTGTCACGGAATTCTCGTCCCCCGAGCATGACGAAGGTACGACCCAGGAGGTCGCGCGCGAGTTCGATTACCGCGAGTGCGATTACGACGACGACAACTGTGGTGCCGATGATCGCTGCCAGGACGACCGCGACGATTGTCAACACGAGGATCGCACCGCTGCCGAGAAACCCAATCACGACGACGATGATGACTACGACAATGATAATGAAAATAACGTCTGCGATGACGAGCAAGTTGATCCTCGCCACGCTGATGACGATGTTGAAGATGGCAGTTGTACTCGCCCCGATGATTGTCGCTGCTCCCGGAAGTTCCTCGTTCCTCGGGCCGTCGAAGACCTGGTAGCGGTGGCAACGGTCGCGCGTCTCCTCAATCGTTAGAAGCAGTGCTGTTGTGCCGTCCGGATCTCTTCCTCTCGAGGCTATCTATATCCGTCGGTGGTGCGTCTGGTGGGTGTTGGTGTGGTGGTGCGCCGTCTACCGATCCCTCGTGTTACGGGTTACTACTGCCGGCCGACCGGTCGTTCGCCTACGCGTACCCGCAGTGCGGTCGACTGCCGGGTAACTACCGAAGGCCATTACCCGGCTGACGGGGCGCGAGTCGACGACCAGTTGTTGTTACGTTACGTCGCGGACGACGACGTACGCGACGGCGACCGCGATCGCGTTGACGACGGTGACGGGGACGGGGACGGGGACGAGGACGAGGACGAGGGCGAGGGCGACAACGACGAGGACGACGACGACGACGACAACAACAACGACGAGGACGAGGACGACGAGGACGACGACGACGACAACGACGACGACGACGACGACGACGACGACAACGACGACGCCGACGACGTGCACGACGACGTCGGGGATATGTGCGGGTGCGCTACGTCCACGCGGCGAGGACTGGGGACTGCTGCGGGTAAATCGGCACGGCGCGCCAAGTCCTCGTGTTCGGTACATAGGACGCCCGGGATACGGTAGCTCGTCCTTCAGCGTTGCTCCTCATCGACGCCCGCGGGCAATGTGCCCACCCGCCGGCATAGCAACGTGAGTATGCTTTTCGATATCCATCGCCCACTCCCTTCGCAGTGTCGCGTGACTTGGAAATGGCCGTTCCTCGCGATTGCCTTTTTCAAACGTCGTGAAGGAACGCTCGCGCGTGTGTGTGATTGTGTGTCTGGCTCGACGCGTCCGTAATCACTTAAAACCTGTATTTCAGCCTCGATATATTTTTGTGGTATTTATTACTGACCGGTACTCCGTGCTAATTAAACCCGGAATGTTATTAATCGAAATGAACTTTGATAGTTGAATTTTGTATGCTGAAACCGCGCTATTCAAATATAACTTTTTGTTTAGTAGGTACGTCGGAATATTATGAAAAAATGGAGTCGTTTGGAATATTAATTGATATTTCGACAATCCACTTTACACCTGTTATAAAAATGCTTTATTGCTATGACGTTAGTAACGACAGAAAATATTTAAAAATCGATTTAATTGTAGGCAGAATTATTGCTTTTTTAGTCACTCGCGATGAAATTTCGAAAACCTTTAAAACATTTTTAAAAAACAGATTATGTAATTGCCAACTTTATTTAAAACATTTTTTAAATGTGTACGGATTCAATATGCAAATGTACAGATTCAAATGTATATGCAAATGTATATCAAATATATGATTCTGGAAAATATTTATTATGATACATACGCGGTAAGAAATAGATATTTATGTGTGCAACTAGGAATATTTTTGAACACATAAAAAAGAAAAGAAACATATCTTTTTATGATATTGTTTATAATTTTTTATTAAAAATTTACATATTACAACAATAGAGATTAAGTTATAGATTTGGTTCATAAACTTGATAAATTCTCGTGTAGTAAACTTTTTAGGTTTTATTATTGCACGTTAAATAAAGATTTTTTTCTGAGCAATTAAAAAACTTCTTAGAATTTTAGAATCTGCTTCAGATCTTTTATTATCGTCAGCAATTCTTATAAAACGTTAAAATCAAGCTTGTTAATCAACACTCAATTTTCGTAGCGTAAAATCTTGACGCTTGTGAAATCTTGGATTTTTGTATTTTACGGAGTAAAATTTCAGGTAGATGATTCTCTTGATAGAGAAATATTTTGTAATAAAAAGTGTACTTTCGACGCTTTTCGATATCTTCTTTTGTAGAAATCCAGACATTTCTATTATTCGTTACAAAACATCTCGTAGGATTGGTATATTCCTTATTATTGATTACATAAGATTGGCATAAATTACACCAATTGGATCGATACCATTTTCACCAGTCGTTTTTTCGCACATATTTCCACTCTTTGTTAAATTTCAGACACGATGCATATCGTGGAAAAGTTTCGCTTCGTCAGGGGTTATAACTTGATTATCAATTTAAGACGCCTCTGATTTCAATTGAAACGCCAGACGAGGCCTCGTGTATTTCACTTACAAGTGACTTCGAGCAACTCGCGTGAGAAAAAATGAGCGATCGATCGATCGAGCTCAACCCCTCTAGTTAAATACACGCCGAGGCTATTTTTCCGCGACGCCCGTGTCCTTACTCGAGGCGAAGGATAAATTGCCTCTTCCCCGAACTTTTCTTGAGGAAAAGCCATCCGAAAGCTCCTACGGAGTCGTGGCGAAAACGTCGGAGTGCTTTCAAGGGGCGGAGAGAGGGGCCTGGGCGTAGTCCTGCTGCCACGCTTGTCTGACCTCTCTTTCCCTCTTCTACTGCCACTGCGCTCGCTCGGTTCTTACCCGTTCGCGGTGATTTAAGATTTTTCCAAAACAGATCAATCGTCCGCAGCTGCTCCTTTAAAACAAATCCTATTCCTCGTTCTTAATATCTCAACCATATACAAAGTGTCTCGGAATAAAAGAATCCAATTCCAATAATAGATTTTTCTTCGACGAGGTCGATCGGGTTGAATAGATTGGAGTTGATTATTATTTTCTATTTTTAATACGATATAACTGATTTAAATATTTTGTTTATTATTATCATGATTATATTTTTAAATGATGAACGAGAGTTAGTACCCAAAAATATAATCATGATAATAACAAACAAAAACATTAGCGTATAATCGTGCGAAATGATAATGATATTATTGGATATTTAATCAAGTTGATTAAAATCCATCGCTGTGCTTTGTGTGAAACATTGCTATATTTTATTAAATGTATTTACATAAAATAATTCCAAGCTGAATATCAGTGTCATTTGAATATAAGCATTAGTCTTTTTGACATTAGTCTTTATAATATCTACAAATATTTTGATAATTTTGAATAAATGCTATTAAATCTTATAATTTTCAATAAATTATTGAGAAAAGTCTTGATATATATTTTTTAAATAAAAAAATTTTTTTAATAATTAAATAAAGAAATATGCATATATATATTTTCTTTCTTTAATTTTTAGACAGTTATTTTTTATTATTTGGTAATATAATAAAAACTATAAATTCCGAAGTTTGTCAAAATGTTACTTAATATTTTTACACACGATTGAATCCAAATTGAGATTTATTTGAGCATGAATTTAATTGGCTTTAATGGTCAAAGAATTTTGAAAACACAAAATGTTTAAACGTGTGTTTTGTTATTTTCGAAAACGTAATGTTATGCAGTAAATAAACGTAATGCTTGTTATTCATCTATACATACTGACAATATATACAACATATTTTTGTCTGCGTAGACGATGAGTTGTACGGTCAAACGCTTCATAAATCTTTATTTGATTATCCGCGTTTACTGAATCGCTTTTCTATCAACATTGCACGTTGGATGACATAAATATTAAATTTTTCCTTCATTCGATCGGTATGAATAAAATAACGGCAAGAAAATGTGCGAGTTATGATGGCATTCTGAACGTTTTAAAAGTGAAATTATGCTTTTGCGCGCATTGTTTTCATTTTTGCAGTATCACTAAAAACGTATAACAGAAACAGTGATACTTCTAAGGCATTACTATCATTTTTTGACATTGACGTATGCGTTTGAAACGTGCGGTAATAAAAAGCGACAAGTTTCTGTGTGTAGAGCTGACACGAAATAATAAAATTCCCCTATTTATATTTGTATTCACTTTCTTCCTGTGCGATAAAAGGATGGCTTGCATCAAAAGATGACATGGAGATAATGTACAATTTTCAGTTTCTAGTACCATACTTCTTCCTTTCTGACACGTGTCATGCTACAGAACACCACTTATTTAGATTGTAAACATAAAATGTTTGCGGAAGAATATAAAACGTGATGAAATCATTATTTTCATCGCGGAAATAATGAAAAATTGATGGGTATTGAAGCAGACTCTCTCTTACACAATCTGCATCTTTTTCCAATATTAAATTATAAACGCTACCTTATTCTGTATTTTACTGGTTATTGTTTCTATGAAAACATTATATATAAAGCCAAAGTTATATTCATCACATCGATTGTGAAATTTCAAAGAGTTCAATTATATCTGCGCGTGTAGCAAGTTTTTCCAACTTTGTTAATCTCTCTGAAAATACAAAATCGAAGTTTTGCTTTACATAAATCATAAGTTTTAATAAAATGTTTTGAAAGTTAAATTAATTATTGATAACTTTTTTCCTTCTGCGCATCGATAAAAATAGTCAAAAAATTGACTATTCTTATCGATACACAGAAAGGATTTTACAGTGTGGTCGTATGATCGAGCTTTTAGGTCGATGATACATCTTTGCATGTGTTATCCATAGGTTCGATTTAGGACAAGATTTAAAGTGCACTCTGTCATCGTCCCTACATGCGCAATAAATCCAGTTGCATTTGTGTCACAAATTCCCTTCTCCCTCTCTCTTTCTTTCCCTTTCTCCTTGTTTTTCTTTTCCCATCTCTCTCGCTCCTCTTTTTGAATTTTATAGTCACTCGTTGTGTACCGCGATCAGAACCGTCAACGCAAAATATCGTCGGTGGTGTGCGCACTACGTCGCGTTGGTGCGCGCGGCGTTTCCTTTTCACCTGATAATTTTGAAGAACGACCCTTGGCCAACAAAGGCCGCGATAACTTGTACAAATGACGGGGAAAAATCGTTGGCTTCTCGTCGGCGCTTCCGTGTCGGAACTACTGACGACAGCAGGACTATGCTTTTTTCAATTTTCGACGAGTATCGTGGGAATGAGTGCGGGATAGAAAGTTTTCATCGACGACTCGACCGAGTCGTTTCGTCCTTGCCGTGACACTTCCGGATGAAGCGCGACACTTCCGGCGTGTTGAACGAACTCAGGTTTCTATGGAAATACGAGCGATCGAAACCTGCTGACGCGCCGGCATTTCCGGAAACGTCGTCATTCGACGTCATCCTATTATGACGATTAATTTATTGATTAAAGTCCCGGTGATATATATTTATAGTAATTTGATTTTCGATAATATTATCTATCTATCTATATGTATATAAAAATATATGTATAATCGCATATATATATTATTGATATATATATATATAT
>NW_017275075.1:336421-404077 GCF_001594065.2 Cyphomyrmex costatus | reverse complement strand
TTATAATATATAAAATATTTATAATATATATTTTATATAGGCGACAATTATTTTTTGTTAGTTAAGTTCATTCTGATTATTTTTTTACTTAAATATTAAAATGTGAAAGTTTATTGTACATAATGAGTATGTAAGACGTTTTTCTAACAAAAATTGACTCTAGATTAATCAAAATGGTGGTGACATATCTTGTGTAGTAGAACTATTGCAAGAAGTGCCGTTAGGTGTTGAAGAACTGTCATCGTCAGTCAGTCGTCTCGCCCACATTTGACAGCGTATGATTTAGCGATCGAGGCTATATTGATATTATTCAAATTTATGATCGTATCTGGTAGGCGTTTGTGTCGCCGGATAAAATTTACATTCGAATTAATGTCCGGCTCTGTCGTGCTATATTCAGCTTGCAGTTCGTTGCATTGACCTGTTTCTCTCTCTCTCTCTCTCTCTCTCTCTCTCTGTCTTTCTCTCTACCTTGACGTGATTCTCTCAAAGACTTGCGAATATTTTATTTCTCGATTGATTGCTGCATATAGATATGATCGAATAAATTGGTAGCCGATAGGCATAGTCGATTGAGCGCTGAACACGGAAACCGTTTGTAACATTAATATTGTTTGAACGCGCGAAAGCGCGAGCTGATATCGGATATGCAAACTGCTGGAACATTCGAAACGGCATATTTATTTCATAACCGTAATTCCTTTCGATGGTTTCGTGAAAGTTGGACTACCAAGCATCGATACTAATTGTTGACCAATATTTAACGTTATCAAATATTTAGGTTCTCTGATTGCGACACGCGCGATATATTATATTTGCAACGTTCACAAAAACATTCTGACGAATGCAACAAAATTGATAAGAGAAATAAAACTCAAACCGTTTACACACATTTATTTATAGGATTTATAGGACACTAATATATCGCTTTATCACTCTGCGTTTTTTCACTGGTACGCAAGCAACTATATCATGTTAAGATATTTTACAAGTTAGAAAAAAAATACAAAGAAAGAGAAAAAATACGTCTATCTGACAAAAAAATTTATATTTTATACAATATTCTTCCTGTTATATAATTTTATCTGAACATCAACGTTGATTTTCTGCCCCATAAACGATTAAAGGGTGTGTCTCAGATAATGTTGTAATAATAAAATTATCTGATCTAAATTATTTGTAGAGTTTTAATAGAAGTAAGAACAAAACTACCTGTGAAATTGCGTTAAAATAAGTTACATAAAAATTCATATTATCTTTTTAAGGATAATGACGATAATGAGAAAGGATTAATTTTTTGCTTGATAATTCTTTTGTTCTATGAGATATATCATACTATGCTTAATTCTTGCCAATTATTATTCTCTTAATTCCAAATGGAACGTCCGATTTTCGAGATATAAACTCATATTATCGGCGAGATCACGTAATGAGAAAAAATAAAGTGTGAGCAAACTGCGATCACGCGTGAAGTTCCATTATCGTGTCGATGAGCTTCAGGGGTGAAGCAATCCTCCGAGAGAAAGGGATATTCTTCAAGCTCCATTTCTACGTTTTAATACTTAATTGCAATCCGAGGGATAGGTTATTTCGTCGGCCCAGAAGCACCGTTAAATTATATGGGGCGTTTAATCAGGTTACTAGCTGCCAACCGCGATATAAAAATTCAGGAATGTGGGAAACAGGATACCGCAGAATGAGGAGGATCGATTTCCGGTCGCGGTCAGTCCGAGAGCGATCCATTCGCTCGTTTATGGCGAATATCTAATACCGCTGGTGCAGTGAAGGGCCAATTTCCGAAATTTCGCGAATGCGTTTACAAGCCGAAAAATGTCAACGCCGATAATTTGCCGTGTCGTAAAGTAAAACATATTTTGTTAAGCCGAAGTTTCGTCTAATCAGTTAAAATTGTCGTCGCATAATTCGCGTAAACGCCAGCTGGCATCGTATTACTGTCAATTATTGCGATTCTTATATTCGCCATAAGCTTTTACACCGAGGGTCACGTTATGAAATTAGTTCTCTACAAGCTGAAGTACCTCGCGTACGTTCATTACCTGTATTCAGAAAACTTGATTCGGAGAATTTTCCACGTAAAACAGTGAATAGCGCCGAGAAAAAAAATTTTCAATGTGGAAATGCGCATAATAATGTATTAATGTATATAATAATGTGCGCTTATATAGCGCGAATGTAATAATTGTTTGGTAATTGCAAATAAATTTTACTTTATTTTGATGCATGTGAAAAGTTGTGAAATAACTTTCCTCAGAATTTTCTCGTTAAAAAATTTTCATTTTAAACTATAATTCGTTATCTGTCGACAAAAAGTGGTAAGAGAAAATCAGATGCACAATTATGTAGAATTAACTCATTGAAAATTCAGAGATTTTTATATTTTATTATTATTATTATTCATAACATCGTCATTAGAGATCTGACGATTAAAAAGGTAGAAAGAAAGAGACAATATGAAATATATATACTTATATATCTTTACACATATTCTTTACCAGCTGAGAATCTATTATAATAGAGTATTTTACCAGCAGAGAGAAAAACAACAATTATGGTACACATCGAAACTATAAAATAATAAGGTAAACGTTCACGGATCAATCGGAAAGCTTGCAGCCGAGACGTTAATTCTTCAAAGGAAGCAAGCTGGCTGCTTGTAGCTTTTTTTACTCCGTGGGCAATACTGGTAGTTGCGGACAATGTTTAAAGCGACCGAGTTGGCCGTTCACTGTGAAGTAGTGGTTACGCTTCAGTCGAGTGAACCGCACCCACTGTATTGTTCTATTTTCTTACGCGTACATAATCGAGTCACAACCGTACGATATTTAAGTACACTAAATTTATCTAACGCTAATACAATTAGAGGGATTAAAAAAACTCGCAAAGTCAGATAAATAATCTATTTTTGCGAAGAATAATTAATAATATATTATCGAGGTGTTAATATAATATGAATAATATAGTGCGAAGAGCGTAATTGATCAAATTCTATTTGTGTCAATATTTGAATAATTATACTTAATTACATTGATTGTTTTATCTTCCTTTTTTTTGTTTTACCTTTTACATTTAATTATTTTTGTCATTATAAAAGTATCTGGTTTTTATATACACATTATGTAAGAGGAGCATTATAGTGAACAAGATTGAGAGAGAGTGTATCATGATTCTTCCGAGTTAAATGAATGTAATAAATGGATATGATGTGTATAGATTTTACTAAGCGTGGCAAAATTAACGAACTGATTCCATTAGTGGTTTCTATGTCGATTGCATGTGCGTACGTATGCAGAAAATACATGCATACTGACCGTGTTTTTCGTTTCGAGAATGATGCACTTTGACCCAGTGATGCACTATGAGAATGTAGGTTAAACCGATTTCAAAGCAGCGCATATGTATTTTATAAATTACCCGTTCAAAGTATCGAATGACTTATATTGCAATAGCCATAACTAGTATATGTGTACGTAACACACACTTTTTTAATTATATAATGTTTCTGCTTTTTTTAACAGTAATACAAATATAGTTACTATTTTGTATATTTAATTATTCTATTCCTATTTATTGAGACTGGGAATAAACAAAAATTCTCCAAATTATTCCTAAATAAGAGAATTTTTAAGATGTCAATTTTAATAGAGATAATCATATTTTTGGACAAAGAGCATTTATTTAGTTCTTAATAGTATTAAATACAATACTTAATAGTATTAAATGCAAATATACCTGTACTTTTAAGAGCGTTTTAGTTTCCATTGTATTATAATATATTTTTATTCGTCGATATTTTAATCGGTTTTAAATAGATTTTTCGATGGCAAAAATGTCAAAAGGAAGTTTATTATTTATGACTCATACACAAGAAAATTTCATATGTAAAAGTTTCTTTATAATTTTAAAGTAGATTAATCTTTTAGATCTGGATTCGCTTTTTATGAATGAATTAATTTTTGTAATGGTATTACTTACATTTTTATGTTTAAATTATTTTATTCCGAATAAGTTTTTATTTAATATCTTAAGGAAGCTTTTCTTGAACGAAGCTTTCGTAAAACGTTACGTTTCTAAATCGGAAAGACGCTTACGAAAACAGTATATAAATAAAATATTACGTCTTAATATCTGCCATTTTCGTTTCATCATTTGACAACGACAATTTTACTTCAAGAGTCCACCATATTCATGAGCGAGATCAATCTGCGCTACGAACTCAAACATCAATTACTCGTGAGATCAACGAGGACTGATTTGGAGTCGAGCACTCGGCAGACTGCGGCAGACAAACGTGAAAGAGTCTTCGATATGACAAACAGGAAAAAAAGTATCGTCATTTAAAATTCGCAATTTAGATCGATCGATTTAAATCCCGCGTTGTTTCCAAAAGTGCCACGCGATCGAGAGCTAATGGAATTATCCTCTCTCTCTCTCTCTCTCCCTCAAACCGCATTGGTTTCCTCTGATCGATCGTTGTCGGGCGTTCATCTATCCATCACGTTTATTCCCGTTTGAGGCCGGCCAGTTAATGAAATCTATAACATGCCCGCGCACAATCGAGATGTTAATTTCGGCTCGTCGCGATGGCAGTATGCGCCGGATGCATTTTTCATGCGGAGTTGAGCCTGGGTCGAATGCAAACGGTCCAGTGCCATCTCGGTGTGAAGTGTTTCAGACAGCGGAACCATGACGAACGCGCGCACAGCTTCATTTTTCTCCCTTTCACGAGCGCCGGCGTGGCAAGCGATAAAGCACTTTGTGATGCAAATGTTTCGAAATAATAATTCCGCTCTGTACATCACAGGCGTGCTCTCTGCGAGCCATCTATCGAATGAATCGCCTATTCGCGGATGAAGTTGACCGAGTTTGCTCCGAAGGAGAGAAAAAAGAGCCGTCGTATTCTGTGTGTGTCAAAAACTAATGAAATATGAAGTATCGAGCGTATCGGAGCTGCTCATTATTAATAGTTTGCACCATCATGGATCATGGAATTACTTACGTCGAATCGCGCATGTCTGTTTTTTATTATGTTTCTCAAAGATTTCTTGAACGAGGAATTTTGCGTACTTGAAGGGAATTTACTCGCGAATTCTTGTAATCCACTTTATCGTATCAGAAATTACAACTGTTGATAGTTAAAATATCGTTTATTACCTTAACACGAGGAATTGAATTACGTATTTATTATAAATGAAGTACACAACTTTCACAGAGGAAAGCTTTTACAACGTAATACCGAATAAATATGATGTCCATGTTTCTATTCAAATCTCATCTCGTCACAGTAGTCGAGGCAAAGACATCTTATAGTCCCAACACGGTTTATGATAAATAGATTCCTACATTGGATTGTGCTACGTGAACTAAATTTGGCTTACGTATTTGCGTGCATAATACAGCTCGGACGCAAAGGAAGATATAGATGTTGCCGTTTGTACAGCACTCCGTTATTACATCGTGGTACTCCTACAAGGATATTCGACGTGGAATTATTGTCTCGATAACAAAGCGCGCGCCAGATATCGCAGTGTGGGTGATTCTCAAAGATGCGGAATCGTACACGGATAAGAGCAAGACAGAACCTAATTACTTGTAGAGACTGCTCGGTCTGCAAGTTTCACCCATTGTCAGTCCTTGTTGGATTCAGTTTGCCGTCTGGCTCCAATGGCGTGGTTGAATTCATAACCTTTCGTAGTTTTGCCCTTTACAGTTCGATAATATTCTGGGTTCGATTAAACGATTTTAGACGTTTGGCTGTAATTGACATCCGGGTGTGACTAAACATTGAATGCGGGAAGCAAATCCTCATATACGAGCGGTTGAGCAGATTTACTGCGTATTCCCTTAATCAGCTATTATTCTGAATACACCTACTACGCTTTAACGAACTCAGAGTTAATACCATTTAATGAAAATGTTGGCGAGAATCGTGGGGTTATATTATTTTGTAAAACAATATTCTCACAAATTAATTCTTAACTTGTGAATAAAAATTACTTTCTATTAAAAGTTAAAAATTAATTTATTAATAAAAGAGAAGAAAGAGAGAGAGAGAGAGAGAGAGAGAGAGATATATATATATATAAATATAAGGTTTTTTTATTTTTAAAGTTGCTAGATAAGTTTTAAAATTAAAAGCATTTTGTTAATGAATTTAATTCTCCTAATTATTTATTAATGAATACTTTTTTAAGTTTTAACAATTTAAATTTTGTAGATTTAACGAACTACTTTATCGTGTGAAATGGAGTTTTGTTTCTGACCTTTCGCAATTTTCGCGTTTTTTTATAGCAAATACGATTAATTAAAAAGGAAGCAATTTGAGAACTCTGTCACGCTCAATCTATGCACCTTGTATTTATCGGATAATTCTTAGGCATGGACATCAAGGAAAAAGGATGTAGGCGTATTTAGATAAACGGACGCTTGGTATTGAAAGAAAAATTACATTCTCGGAATGAATGGGAGGGATTGGCGAAGGAATGGCAAAATGAAAAAGGAAGACGATTAAAGGATACGAAAAGGGATATTAAAGGATACGGAAAAAGGGAATTAAGTATATACATAACGGGGCTACAAATCTTTAGCACGATGGTGATCAGAAAAAGACACTTTAAACGAAATGAAAACTAACATCGAGTTTTAGTTAGATAAATCGATTTGTTCTTGCATGGATACGTTACTATTATGCGATATATCAAAGATTTGCAGTAAAAAATATAGTTTCAGAAAATAGAGTTAGGCGAAGTGGCGACGATATATTGAAAACGAGTATTGTAATAGAATATTTACGAATAACGAACCACTATGGATGCAATGGAATCAACGATATTTTTCTCATCGCTATTTGGCTAAATTGAAATTGATGTCAACAAATTTTTTCATCGTTGACGCATATAGAGATGTTTTAAATAAGTATACAAAGTGCAGAATATAGGAAAAAAAAGTTCAGTAGTAATGAAATAATTATAATAATTAATATAATAAATATCAAGGGCTATATATCCGAGCTGAACGCTGGTTGGCTTATGCGAAGTTAAACTATTATGTCAGACTATATAAAGTATTATGTAATGTCAAAAAAATAAAAATACATTAAATCCACACACACACACACACACAAACATACGTTTTGACTTTTAATCTGCTCATCCTCAGTGGTTAAATATAAAACAAAATTCGAAACTGTCAACGACTTATCAATACCACAGTATAATTATGCATTGACGAGTCGGTGACAGTTTTGAATTTTATTTTATTTTTAACCACTGACCAGATTAAAAGTCAAAACATATGTTTAGCTTTTAATGTAATTTTATTTTTGTAACATTACATTCAATTTTGCATAAGACAATTATTATTTAGCTCGAATAATCCACGAATATTTATTGTATTTTAATTTTTAATTGCGTGAGCCGTAATTTCTATTTGTATTTTAGTAAGGATTAATCTTATTGCCAGTATTATAATTTATCAATCTACATTTTTATCTTATTTATAGCAGACTTATTATTTAAATAATTAATAATAAAGAATATAAAAGTGATTAAAACTGAATAATTTCAACAAATTAATTGTATATGTGTGATAATTATATATTATGAATACATCATGAGTAGATTTAACATGTATATTTTTGAAGAATTTGATTTGATAGATATCAAAACAATCATGAATTGATTACACAGCAAACTTGACGAATCGATTATTATTTGAATTAATTTATTTTAATTGTACAATTATAAATATTGATTATGAGTGTCATAATTGCTATTAAATAAATTCACGAAAACAATTAGAACACTCACAGCGATTTACAAATGATTAACACTAAATCTAATTAATCACGTTTCAAATTAGAGACTGAAGTTACCCAGTTGTGTAGGTTAATTATATTTTTATCAAATATTATTGTTTTCAATGCTGTTTACCGATTTTTGTTGACATTACCAATGAAAATATCAACCATACCAATTTGAAACTTTCAAGCAAATCATTTCTTGCTGGTGCAACAGAATCGATAGTTGGCTTCTTCGTCAGTATTTGTGAGACTCGAATCGCTCGCTGGTCGTTGATCGCAATACGCGAAAGACAGTGGAAAGTTCGATACAGGCACTTTTGCATGAGCTTGCCAAAGTTTCGAGAAGTGCATGCTGGGTAACGACGCTCCTATGCAGGTCAAGTCAAACTTCTGCCGAAGCTAGTTATTCAAATACGATTCATATCGAGAGTTTGTTCTATCCTTCGATTGGCGGAGACCAGTCCTTGAGGTCAATTGTTTAGCGACGTCTCGGATGTTGACAGAATCATACTGTAAACAATCGATACACGTCCATAATTGTTATTTTCTTCAATTTTTAAAGTAAATATTTGGTTTGCATCTCTTCGTTTCCTACGTTTATTAATGTAACGTGTATATTTTATTTTCAACTTTGCGACAATGAAAAATACCGTATAATATAACGACGCAGATAGTACTATCAATTTGTTAAAGGTTAAATGAGATTGTGAAAAGTGAAGTTTCTCCGCCAACGCGAGTTTAGAAAGTTTGGACTATCTCGTTAATGGCGGAAGCGCTGTGATACGAGAAATTCCGTCAATTTTGAGTCCGTGCTTAATCACTCCAGCGGGTGGGTACACACCGCTGATTTTGCTCTCCCACTCCCTCTCTCTCTCTCTCTCTCTCTCTTTGCTTTCTTTTTTGCGCATCAAATCGTGAGTATGATTTTCGCGAGCGTTACCGATATGAACGAGCACCGTCGCGAACTTTGGTCGTGAATGGAACAAAAACACTCCGTCAAATTAAAAAATATGGCAGAGATCCAATGTCCCGCTAGCTGGCACGAAACTGCATTCGTGATTTCTTCCCTTCCATTCGCCGAAGTTCAGCCATGCGGCACCGTTTGGCTGAATTATTCCCGAGGAAAATCCTGGCCATTTTCACGCGCACGTTCTTACGCGCGAAATGGCACGCTGGGCGTCTTGAATCACGACTGGCTGTCTATCCTCCTATTTCGTCGTCTCTCCGTTCTTTTATGCCGACTCCTGGAAGTCCAAACCTTTGGCGTTTCCAGCTCGGTTCTCATTAACATATCGCCGAGAGTATATACCAGATATGATAGAGGCAGCAAAAAGCGATGTTTTTGAAAGTACTACACACAAATTTTGAATTCAGAACTGTAAATTCAGTGACGTCTGTAAAATTCAATAATCTGCAACATACGTCTCTTTCTGTTTTTTATAATATTATATGCTTATTAAGTATCTGGTAGAAAGGATAGTAATTTCGAGTTTAAACATGTATTTAAATTCTTAAGGCGTGTAATTTTCATTTCACATACTTCATCTCTCTAGTTAACCGTCCGTAGTACAAAGTTTTAATTATACGCATGCGATATTAATTTAAAAAGATGTGAAGCTACATTATTACGTAACTACGAATACCATATGTGTAGTTGATTATATACTGGAATGACTGAAAAATTTACCGTGCTATCAAAATTAAAGAAGATTTTTCATTGTGCCGCTTGCAGTAGGAAAAAAAACTTTGGTGATCACATTCTCGTCGGCACTGAAATACGTTTTGTACACAGAATCATAACGAAACGACGAAGAAATATGAATATGGAAAAGTCGTTACGACCATGCGTGGTGTGTACGTTGGTGGCTGGTTAGTGTCAGCTAGCTGAAGTTTCCTTTTCACAAAGAATTGAAAAACGAGCACGAGTTTAAAATAAAATATGCCTTGCGACTTGCCTTGCCTTTCCATATCCCTACGTAGGACGCGCATTTTTAATGGCTGGCGCGTTTTATTTCGAGTGTTTCGCGCGTTAGAGAAAAGCCCAGCCGACGTATCCCTTTTTTGTATGCGTAGAACTTTTGCAACGTATACCTTTGCATGGCATCAAGTTTACTAACGTACCGCTCGGTTTTATTTCCTGGATTACTTTTCGGTGTTCCCGGAAATCCTGTCCGTTGGAAAAACTGCAGTAAATTCGTGACGTTTTACTTTTGCGGTTTGAATACAGCCTTGCGGGAGTTTGTGACGCTGACCATTGTCTATCATGTAGGTAATCCTGCACGTTTTAACGAGGTCGAAACCGTGGAAATAAGATGACGAATGATAAAGTTGAAATTTTTTCGTTCAATATTTTGAAGCTGAATTGCTGCAAAAGTCGTATACAAAACTTCATTTTGTGCTAATCCGTTGCTCAACATAAAAAAAGTTCTTTCCGAAACACCCTTTAGTTTAGGAAGAAAGTTAAATGAGCCGATCATAATATTATAAGAATAAACTGATCCTTGGCTTAAAGCGTTCGTCTTGCGAACAAACTTTTCGTACAGGCGCTCTTGCGAAAATCGGATACGTTCCTTCGGTTAACGGAAGAAAGAAGAATAGAGGGAGAAGGAGGGGACCAGAGAGTAAAGAGAGAGAAGAACCTAAGAAAGATTAAGAGATACATTGCCACTGTAATAAGAATTGAATTAAACGACAGACTTTGAGGTATTAAGCCAAGAAGGCAGTGTATCAGAACGGACGTCTCGGGAATTAGCTTGTTTCGCGAGATGGATAGAATGTATCTTTGCGCCAGAATCCGAAAAAAAAAGGAGGATCGCACAGTCGCAGATTTATCAATGGAGCTCAAGTCCCGTCGCAGGGGTGCCGTAAATACTCGGCGTCGCTGTCATTCGGCCGAAGCTCCCGGTAGGCCCGTCGAGCCCAACGGGATCGTTCATAATTCACATCCGATTTAAACAAAGTTCTTGAACTAGCACGATTTGCTTAATACAATCGTGTCCCCCTTTTCGTACCGAGTTCCCCGACGCGTTCCCTTCTATCTCCCTTTCCTTTCTGTTCCACACCCCAACCGAGATACACGTCCACGGAGCTAATTTCGGGACGCGTCCCGACGGGAAACTTTTTAATTCCATCAGTCATCTCTCACGAGCGCGCTGTGGGATGCAGGCGACCGCGTGGACGACACTTTATGGCATTTCTTATGTACCCTCGGATGAGAAAATGCAGTAAATGAGAGAATCCGGTGCACGCTGGATTGAGGAAAATTAAGGACACCCTTGAAGCAGTTATATTACTCGCTTGGACAGTCTATATAGCATAAGCTGACGAGTGATCTCAATGGAACGGATCTAACATAAACTGACAAATGATGAATGAAAGAAAGGACTAATCGAGCTTCTTTATTCGCTTTGCGAAAGTCACCTTTTTGCTCGAGTCAAAATCCCTTTTGCGCCGCTTCGTCTTTTCTCTGGACAATTTTAATTCCGGGCATGCATGCGCGCTCATATCACGCCCACTCCCCGCAAGGAATATTAACGGTTCAGCGGCAAGAAGCGGAATATTTGTAAAACTATGCGTAGCCCTGGGGCACCTTCGCGGCGACATGCCAGCATGAGAGTGGAAGTATGAGGAGCTCGCAGGGAAAATACCCTGGGGACGAGCATTCGAGGTGAGCTAAAAGCTCTTTAAACTATACGTATGCATCCACCAAGTCGATGGCACGAGGCCGCTGCGACAACGCCTTGCGCGATTCTCCGTTGCGCATCACGTGATAATTGAATGTCGCGAATATTTTTAAATAATCGACTACTTCTCTCTCGGATCTCGCTTCCTTGTGGGAGTACTTATTTACAATTGCTATTTAAGAAGGTCTCAGACGTGCAACTGTCGATATCGCTTGTAAAGTCTTTTAACAACACGACATATCGATTATTAGGCAACCAGAGACGAAGCTTAGCCTCGAGCGTTCTCGCTTAAGATCTTCTGAAATCTAATTAATATTTAATTAGGTGACAACCTCGCGTAACACAATCATGAATTAAGCGTAATACTTATACTGCAATTTAATTTCAAATTTTCGAGAATTTTTACGAAAGCCTTCGGCTTTCTGTCCAACAGATGTACGTATTCCTTTATTTTTCTTTCATCTTTGCGTGGAAGATAATCTTAATTAAATCGCTTTGAATAATTTGATCATGTTCAAATGTGACACTATTAGACATTAAAGGAGCAATGATAATTCAATCTCTTGAGTTAAATAACATTTTGTTATTTTTAACTTCCATGCGTGTTAAAATGTAAATCAATCCATTTCTGCGGTTGGTTTTAAAGTAAACCTTCATGTAGCAAACGTCCATATAATTTGATTCAAATTAACATATTTTCTTGAGTTAAATTGTTTAATTCCAATGTTTTAGTTAAATTAACGACGTATCGGGAGTAGAAGCCGGTAGAGAGACTCATAAAAATAATTAAAAACAACTGAAAGAGAGGGTATAATTTAACATCATGAATTTAACAATGTAAACCCAATTAATAATTTGCACAAAAGTTTGAACAGGTTAACAAATACAAAATTATTATTCATATATATATACCATATGTGTAATAATTACTCTGCGTTACTCCGCCAAGCTATTAGTCCAATATAACGTGAATTAGATTATCAACGCGAGCCGTGCGCGCGAACTAACTGTCGATTTACTTTCTACTGTAATGGAACTTACGGCTACTACTTGGCGGTTACGAAAGTTCGAGATCGAAGAGGGAAGTACGAGGTAGCTATCTTCTAGGAGCAAGTAAATTCGGTCGTATGAGCATGTGCCATGGATGGCGAGCGACCCTGTCACTTCCATGAGAGTTTCTATGGAGCCCAGCACCCACTGGGACCATCCATAATTTAGCACCGATGGGAAGTTCCGTGCTCTCGTACTTGTTCGACGCAGCAGCTTCTCTCTTTAAACCTCTTGACATGTTTCTCCGGTCGATCCGAAACACGAACTACTCACCGAGTGTCCTAGTGGACTTTGTTGAAAACAACAAAATGATTTGCCGGATAAAAATATTATTCGCGGAATAAATATTTCCTCTACGTTCCAGTTTTAGAGAGATGAATTGATTGATCGACAGTACTACTAGAATCTCAACTGTTCTTTAACTTCTCCCTTTATGAAAAATAAATTGAAATATAATGTATTAATTATCTATTGATTATCTATTAGTTAGATAAACATTTACGTTATTACGTTAGAGAAACATATTTTTGTTAATTATGTATGATTTGCATTTTGAATTAATTATTATTGTCAACAATGATATTGAATATATTGCTATGTTTTCTTTATCGTCTAATTACATTTACATATACAAATGTATCATAATAACACTACTCTTCTCAAACGCATATTTATGTTTATTTATATACTAATACACTTTTTAGACTGTACGGTTTCATTCATGTATATACATAGATAAATCACAAACGTAGCATTACTTCTCTCTATTCTAATGGTGGAGGAACTCGATAAACTGGAGGACTTCGAAAGCATCTTGTTTCTTTAGTCATTCATCCATTTCCAGCCACGGATAAATTGTATTTGCACGGTAATCGGTTCGTCCCTTATTTTCCGAGTAACTCGAAGGGTTTCGCAAGTCTTTCTCGTGCGCAATCCAAGTTGCAATTACGATCTCTTTGCTGATCCAGCCTGCTTTCAACGCGTCCCCTTTTGTCCTCACGAAGACTCGCTCTGTTTCTGCTAAGACCGCTAAATTAATCCCGTAAACCCCCTTTCGGCGCGAAATTAAGCATGCCCGATGTTTAAGTAATCCGACTCGTGTGAAACTCGGAATGAATATTCATATCCAATTTTCCCAAATGTCGAAGTAGTCCCAAACATCGAAGAAGCAATGTACATCGCATTCGAGCGAGTCGAAAGTGGAACAACAACTTCGATCGCGCTTGAATATAGCGGGGAAGAGAAGACGATTAAACATTCAATTCAGACGAACAGGACACGTTCTAATCATGCCGGCAGCCAAGTACGTATATTTAAAACATGGAGCGAACGTAAAAAGAAAGCAGTCTAGCGACGAAAGTCCGTGACTTTTGCGCCATTGAATAATCGAGCTTTCGCGTCCGCGGACAAAGGCGCGCGTCCGCGCGCGGCTTTAATCGCCGTCAGAATCAATAGCCGCGCGCCTTCGGTAGAAAGGGTTCATCCATTATACACTAACACGAAGGCGTTTACGAGACGGTGGGCTGGGATGGATGGATCTTTCTTGCGCGCGATCCAAGTTCTAATTACTAGCTTCTTGTCGTCCGAGTTACGTCGCTTGTCCCTTCGTCCTCCTGGCAAAGGCTCACCTCGCTCTCCTGTCCCTTATAACCCGGCCATTCTCTTTTTCCAATCTCGCTTTCCTACCGGTATTTCAAATTCCGGTTGACATTCGAGATTAACCCAGTTGTTCATTTCCCTCCTCCCCTTCTCATTTCTATCTCCCCCGCATATGCGTTTTTCATGATTCTGCTAACCGAAGCGAACGAAAGGATTTGTTTGCGGACGATTTATTCCTCTAACTAGAGCGTCGTATTGTGTGCGTTATTGCATCGTGCTATTTTGCGTTCCGACGATTTTGTCGGGTGTCTTACCATCAACGATAGCACCCAGGTATAGCAGCTTACGATCGTTTGAATATCGAATACTCGTGATATCAATGCTTGTTCAATGTTTTTCTGAATTGAACGTATTCAATCAATGATGCGGTAGGCCGTTTTATTGATATCACACAAAAATGTTCATTGTAGTTGATTTTGTTAAACAAATGGATAATATGGGATTTACAATAAGAGATTTATACATATTTTAGAATGAAAAAGAGAGATTAAATATTTAAATGAAAAAACTTTTTAGTAAATACTAATAATAAATACCTGTTTATTACTTATAGTTATTGTAATATTAATATTATATAATTAATGTTCATATACATATATACAATATAAGCATAAACATATTTCGTTAATAGCTATAATAATAACAAGAAAACATACCTATTCAGTAACAATTAATATTACAGTAAAAATGTTTTTAAAAATATTTTTCGAAAGATATTTATTTGAGAAGTTAAACAGAGATGTTTTGATCAAATGACATATTAAGGAATGTGAGTCGATTTCTGCATGTTTTTATTTTCATTCTCTTTGTACAATTGTTAATTTAACAATAAATCTGCGTTGACAAGGACAGTTACTGATCAAACAACTTTTAAAAATGGACTTTAAAAGTAATCTTTTGCTTGGTTTATGTCAGAATCTATCTTTAGGGATGTCGTTCTTGAAATCGTTCTTGTCGATCTTTTATACTGTTTCGAAAATTTAGTGTTACGTTAGCACATACTTATTCTTAGACAACAAAACAATTTCATAATTGTAAGGTATAATAATCACGTCATAATATTAGATACGAAGATGATAGAAACGATTTTAAAATAACAATACGAAAAAATCAATATAATTGAAATATAATAATACGAGAAAAATGTAATTATTGAGAAATTCGTAATATAAATATTCATCGGCTATTTAATGAAAATTTATGAGCTACTCAATATGCGAATTTTTTATTTTACTAAACACCATTTAATATTTTTTTATTATCGTGTACGTGAACTACATCCTATAGCTTTCTCGTATATATTCCAATATTGGTATAACCTGCTATTTTGTAGTAATACAATTATTAAATCTACATATATCTTTTCGCGAAAAAATAATTTAGTAACATACGTACGATGGCTTCAATCGATAAATTTTCATATTTACGCCGTGTTGTGCCTATATCCATTGCTAGAGAGAAATTCATGGATAACACAAAGATTTTACGTTCGTGCTGCATAATTTATGAATGTGGACATAATCATGTCGATGTTATTGTAATCCGAGTTTCATATCCGTGGATTACGAAAAATTTGTCTGATATCAAAAACGGATAAAATATTCTAACAAAAAAGAGACGTATATATTTATTTATAATTCATCCGGAACATTACGTCTGTAATGTATGGTACATGTCCTCATGAGCTTATGCAATTTAATAAATATATGCAAATATAACTATATAATTTTATTTATTATATAATGAATGTGCAGAACAGGAAGAAATATATATTACAAATGTTCAAATATTTTTTATATTTGCATAACTGTATAATCTATATATAGAAGTTTGTAAAAAAGAGATTATAAATTATATATTTATATAGTAGATACCACTATTTTTATGTCCTTAAAATTGCATTTGTATATATGTAACAAACTTTTAATATTATTATTAATATATAGCTTATTCTGTTTAATAAAATTAATTGCATTCTCCAATGCTTTACAAATAGTAATTTGAGGATATTAAACCAACAATGAAATTATAATTTCTCGAACAACAGAATACCTCTGTGTGATCGTAGATTTAATGGAAACTGTCTACATTGTCTGTTTGTAATGCACATGTTGTTTGTCTATAACGTTCAATTATGAGAGTTAATGATTTCGATGTCATCAAAAGAGAAGAAAAGGGTTTCAAATGAAGAAAAAAATAAAAAATACTAACGAGTTGTCGCGGATATATAGAATCTCCTAGCTTAGTAAAAATCTATTTTGAGAAAAAAGGCAGGTTGTAAAAAAGTAGACTATGTACAGAATGGAAAATGAAAAAAGGTGAACGTGGAGGGATACGATAAAAGGAAATGGAAACGTGTAGTATAGACTAATCATGTATTATTTCTTGGAACAATGAAGACAAGTTGCTGTTGCATTGAGTATTCTTTAAAGCATTCTGTTCAATAATTAAATTGCAACCGAAAAAAAGACTTTCATGCTTGGTGTTACTGTTTTTTTTCTAGTCTATATATAAAAGATATTGCTGACTAGGTGACTCGCAAACCAATTTCTATGAACAAAAACTATTTTCTGACGAATTTTCTGTAAAATAGAAAACCGTTGAGAAATGCAAGAAAGCTTAGATGATAAGAAAAGAGGATGAGGAAATTAAGATTCTGGAATGCTCTACCCTTCAAGGCTCATAGATGGAATAGGAAATGAAGGGTCTTCGCTGAGAGCGAAGGCTTGAAGGAAAAATCCTTTGCAGAGGGATTTCGAGATATGGATTATGCACTAGAACCTCGGTTTATTCTATATGATGAGTGATCATGGATGCTATATCCTGTGACTACTGTAATTTATACGTAATGACCGTATTATATGCGTCAGTCTTGGCGCAAGTTATGAAATATTCCGTACTTAAAATATTACACACATTTATTTTATATATTTATATAATATATAATACTGATGTTACTAAATTTTTCACTTTCCTGTTTAAATGATCTTTTCGAAAACCTGATGCCAAAATTCGTAATGACTTTGTGCTTCGTTAAATATTTTCTTCTAATTTTATTGTATAAAAAGAACCGTTAATTTGAATACGTAGAATTAAAAATGTTATTTTATTCTTCCTCGGATAGTTGCTCTTATACACATGCAAATTTCTCCGATAATCCGATGTTACCTTTGTCCACGTAGGTATATAAGACCACAAAGCAGAGACTGTTAATCTCGTCTAGGATGCTTGTGTAGGAACGACCTATTAGCCGAGTGATCTGATTTCTCTCTAATAGACTACTTATCTCGCCTAACGCTAGCCTGAGGGAGTTTAATCGAACACAGTTGCTGTTAGCTCGTTATTTGAATATAACACACAAATCGTTTTATTTATTCTCTCTAATGATTAAAATAATGTAAATGATGGAATTATTAGCGTATATAATATGCGTTTAAATAAGTAAAAAAATTTTAATAAACAGTAATGGATGCTTTCTTTATTGGATATTTTACAATTAAATACATAATAGAGTCAATTTGGGGTAATAAATTCTATATGACTTGAAAAACGTCAGTTGAAGAATATCGAAACAAAATAATGGAAGATTTTTATGTATATAAGGTCGTGTGATTAATTATTTATTTATACCTCATTTCCTGTATCTAAGAAACTTCTTATGTATAGTTGCAAAAGTAAGAGAACAAATTACATATCGCGTATATCATTTAGGAATGATATTGCGTTTTATAATATGTATACAGCGCGATAAATAGATTATAATAGTTCGTGTTGAGGTGGGATGGCGAAACTGGTCGGTCGAGTGGCAACACAAATCCCTGTTCGATGTAATACCATTCCTATCGGATTTGTCACCAAATTTCTGTAGGATTTTCATGCTGAAACAGCTGTCTACGTTCGCGCTCGACAAAGTTTACGGAACGATTTTTCGACGGACGATTTTGGTTTACCTCGTATGTGTGTACAGAGTGATGTTGAGTACGCACATTTCGGTACTTTCAAAATCCATATCTTCTACATCGCTTTTTCCGGCTCTCTATTAATTTTGTCTTAAAAATCGATTCTTTAGTAAAAGACATAAAGAGATAAAATAAAAAGATTAAAGATAACTTTTCCGAGGATATTTTTCAATTTATACACACCCTGTATATTTTCTATAAATGTGGAATTTAACATCTCAATTTCGAACCGCGTGCTGCGGTATTTATTTAATACTCAAACATGCGTGTTACGTGCAATAACGCGATTCATGACACACTATTGCTATTGAAGCATGTCTATAATTTATGATTCATGTTTGTTTGCTATACACCCTCATTGTGTTTCGCACCTGATACATGTCAGTGGGTCAATAGCATTGGCGCGATTCGCGCTCTATCGTATTTCGCACACGTAACTCTTTTTGCGATAGAACTGTTCAAAGACTGCGTTTTGGGTGTTCACACACTCGCGGAGAATGAGAAAGGGCACACGAGAGACGGTGAGAAAGGTGAATGGAACTTTATACGCGGACGAGCTACGGTCTGGACAATGGTCTGGAATCCCCGCGATAAGGGTAGACAGGCTCCACAAAGCCATTCCCAGCAGCTCCAGGATGTCTTCCCGGCATTCCCTTTTTCGCAAAGTTAGCAAGGATGGCAAAAGATGACGTAGCGAGAGATATCCGAAGAAAGGCACGAACAGAATAACGAACTTCTGAATTTTTGTGTTAGATATGATTTTTATCAGTGATTCGCGCAACCGTCGTGACCGACGATTTTAGACCGCGGTAACAATATTCGATATGTAGATGAAGAAAATTCCACGAAACTGTATTCGTAAGATGTATTATTTTGCATGTATAGTTCGTCATTTTATACATACGCTTTAAGGTTCACATTTATTTTTAGATTATTTACATTTACGTTTTTATGCAATTTAACATCTTACGTTTGTTGATTTATAATAATTAATATGGGACAATTTTTATGAAGATACCGCGTGTATGTATGTATTTACGATAGCGATATTGTTATAAAGCAGTCTATTCAAATAGAGATCTTCGAGACTCAACAGACTTTGAGTTCAATATACCGCTAACATTGATATGTCATAAGAATTTTATCGATTATCGCCGACCTCGTGCGGCTGGCATTTCGTATGGCGCGGTACGAAGTGGCGCCAGCATTCCATTTTCCCCAACGATGCCGACAATGAATGGAATATCCTTTACGGCATTTTTCCATTTTGTATTAGAAGCATGAGCAGGGTTCGCCAAGTGAGGGAAGCTGTGCGTGCGAATTTGCAGGTCACGGACGATATATCTCTTGGCTATCGGTATATCATTACGCGTTATTATGTAATTCTCAAGCTTGCTCTTACACGGTCATTTCTCATTTGTAATTCGAAAATTAATTCTTTGCATCTCTATGCCAATTTATAGATTTACGATTTGTAGCAATTTATAGATGCGTCATGCAAATTATAATTTTACAGTTTTTTTTAGAGGATACCATTTTTTTCGTTCACTCGCATTTTAAGTAACGAAAGGAGAAATGCGCAAATATATTCTAACACATTAATACACGAGTTGGTCGTTTCTGGTATGTAATATCTTGACGGAGGAATACGTTCCACGAAATGGCGTTACGTGATATGTTCATCAGGGACTCGACTTTTCGTCCCAATTCCGCGTTAATCGATTTTGAGTTCTCTGGAGATATGTACGCGCACGCACGTGTATTTACGCAGCTGGGCTCGGAACTCGAATACCGACCGCCACCCTCGTTTTTCACGCACCCCATCACGCTGGCTTTTTTAAATTCCGGGAGCTCTCCCGCGAATCTCCTCGAATCAAATATGTGCCGTAACTGCGGCTCACGATCAGATTTTGCGATTTTTTTTTGCGGCGGAAGAGAAGGAGAGAGAGCGAATCGCCGATGATAAACCACAACGGCAGCGTTTTTTTTTTTCGTACGAAATAACGCTTGCATTGTGTATTTTAGTCTCTTTGCGATCGATTTATTACTTGAATTTCAGAAAAAAAGATTAAATTTTTTTATTTTAAAACTACGATTTTGTTAAAATAAGCAAGGATATTTTAGTGGGATTAATTTGACAATATAATATGTCATTTTTTAAATAATAAATATAATAAATAAATATATAATTTTATTTTATTTTAATACATAACAAGCAGTATTGCAATAACAAGATAAAATGATTTATGAGGATTTATTTTTTTGCATTTTGCAACGATATTCTTACTAATCTAAGTAGAAAATTTACACAGTATATACAATATTGGCAAAATTTAAATATACACAATATACATATACATATTTAAATAAGCGTACAATTATATATTTTTTTAAAGATTCTTTTTGAAATACCTTGACGCTTCCACTTCTCATATCAAATATTCTTCTCATATCATATCAAATTGTTTACAAAATATAAGACGCGTAAGAAATTTTTCTGTGGTATACATATGTACAACTCTCGAGAAATTTAACAGTTTCTATTCTTGAATTATTGCGCCCTCCAAGCCGTTACTTTGTGAGAGTTTTGTCATAGGATTATTATGTTAGAAGCGATTTTCCGCAATCCACATCTCAGCGGACTAGCGAATTTACCACCGTCTACAAGGAGGACGAACGTACGGAATGCGTTTCAGATCTCTCAAGAATGGGCCCTAAGGCTTGGAGCTTGTAAACCGCATGCAAGCATATCTACATTCAATATGAGAAGCGGAACCGACGTGCGCTGACAGGATATTTCAAAGGTGCTCCTGTGGCATAGAATGTAATTGTGTGGTTTATCAAAACATATTCCAAAACGTATCTATTTGGTGAATTCCTTCTGTCGACTAGTAAGAATATCACTGAGGATTGCGAGTAAGTGAACCCTGACGCGGTAGCAAATTCATTGTTTACGTCGCTGCAGTGCATCGCACGTTATACGTCTAACCACGAAATTGGAACTACAATATTTCGGGGAATTCTCACGATTTTTAAACTATACATTTTTGTATTTCATTCAATTTATATGCATAAATTGATTTTGTAGCTTGAGGTTAGCGAGTAAATCGACATATTTTACATTTTTAATGTGAACCTAGAGTGATGAAGTACAAAATGTATATATACCGAAAGTACCATTATTGACAATTCATTTAAATACGCAAGCACGTTATTTTTCACTGTGCTCTTCCAGATTTCCTTTCATTTATACGAGAGAAAGTATTAAACATTAACACATGTTATTAATGATCACATTTTCTCGGAGAAGAGAACCGGAAATAGTTCAGGAATCGCGAGATATCATGTTAATGTAATACGTTTCATTGGCGGTTTGATACATGCATGCGGGGAATGCATATATGTCGCCTCGCTAATCAAGCTCAATGTCTAAAGCTTAACGCCAATATTGATGTTCGAGATTACTCCGATTCCGGTTGCCCTTTCCCTCACTATTCGCTACAAACTGTGTATTCCAATCTGTTCTGTGTCCTGCCAACATTGCAAATCAATCAATCATTCGTTATATTTTGTAAATATAATTGTAGGAGGATTCATTGAAAATTTATATATATAGGACTTTAAAAAAGTAAACTTTATTCTAATCTGGTGGAAAACCTTTTGGAAGAATGCATAAGCATTATAATGAACCAGAAATTGAAATCATTAATAAATAATAAAACTTTTTACTTTATTTAATTTTAAATAGATTGGAGCTAATTATTAAAATTTATATCAGCAATTAAATTTTTGTATTTTTATGTAGAAAAATGTATAGAAAATTGTAGGTTTTTATTAATAAGTCGAAATCTTTTTTCTGTTTGATAAAATTTCTACTCAAGATTCTTTCAGTGAGAAGTGAGATTATCTATATATTTTAACAATAATATCTGATAGCTTTAGAATTATTTAAATTTATCAAATAGTTTAGATCGAATCCGAGGTTTAATGTATTTGTCGGACTTACAATTAATTAGGTTTAGGAATCGTTTGTTTAGGAAATTATGTAATTACCGTCGTGCAACTATCAACGCGCTTTCACATTGGGTATACATAGCTTACCGTACCTTTGTACATATAACATAGACAGTTTACATACTTGATATAAGTCTTTGAGTACGCATTACTAGCTTGAATTTTTAACATCGATAATTCTAATTTAATTTAAACCGTAACAAGAAAATACATTAATAATAATTAATTGTATTACTGAACTGTAAAAATAAATACGTGTTAAATTATACAGTTAAGTTATACATGTATAAAATATTACGTATATATTAAATTTATAATTAAATTAAAGTGGACAATTATTTTTTATAACGTGAGAAAGAACAAATCTCGTAAAAGTATCTGAATAAATTAAATAGAATAAATGAAATTTGCTTCTGTATAACTTTTTGATACAAAATTATTACACAAATAAATTCTGAAATAAGAAAAACATCGATATGTGTAATTTGATACCAATACTCCAATAATAAAAATAAATATTATTTTCGTCTTTTATATAGAAAGAAAACAACTTTTCTCGATGAAACAAGCATCGAAATAAACAAGTAGAAAGAAATCGACTACACAATATATGTCGCGTGAATTATGACATATATACAGATACACACACACATATGTATATAATAGTAACAGAATTCAAGATAAATATACTTTCTTTGTAAATATTTCATTTTTGTTATATAATTTTTCAATTATTCTCGCATTATTGTTGTCGATTAAACTACACGATGAATTCTCGGACTGTACAATGAATCGACCATAAAATAAGACTGGAAGTCTAAAGAGAAAAAAACAGAAAAATGATACATATATACATAGACAAAACTCTCAGAAATGTCTATTATAAATTATTGAGATTATTAAATTGTTGAAAAGTCATAGATATTCTTGCAAATATGTTATGTTTTCATTGCTGTAAAATGAGATGCAAATTGATACGGTAATACTTCAAATAACAGCACTTGACTTTTATTACCCGGCGGGCATAAGTCGTTATAATCTTTGGTCTTAACGAGACACCAATGCACGAAAAGTTATCTATACAATTTTACGTATATAATACAATACAGGGTGAAGTGGTAACTCTGTTATCTTAATCAAAATATCTTCATTATTTTAGGTGGATAGAGTTACTCCTTCACATTGTATATTTAATATTCATTATCTTTAATAACTCGATAAATGCAGAATAATTTTGTGAAGAAAAATATACTAATTAGAACAGAATGATAATATCGCGTGGAAATAAATGATAAATTTATTTTCCTGAATTACCCGTTAATGACTGTTATTTCAATTTATATAAAAAATTTTAGTTATTATAGGTATGTGTAACAAATTATCTATTTATTTTATATCTATAAAAATGTCAGATACAAAGATATCTTTTATATATATAAGGATGATATTTTATTATTTTTAGGATGAATATCGATATGTATCTTTTGTAAATTTGTTATGTAAAACGAAAAATATTTGTATATCAATATGTAGTATCTCACTCTTTGGATCTATCAAAAGATGTGAGTTCATTTATCCATAGAAAGTTGCAAATCAAGAAGTAAAATATCAAAGAAATAGATTCTGCAATGCTCTATTCATAGTATTATGGTACTCGCGTCTTGTCGAATAGAGTTCTTAAGCAAATAAGGACACGAAATTGAAACCCCGAGCATCATTATTGAGTCTTGGAACAACCCGGTAACACGACGTGTCAACTACGGGGTTGTTCAATGCTGCCGTTAATTGTAACCAAAGTTTGTAGTCCGAATGCGGTTCTTGCACTCTGGTGCAAATACACATGCGATATCTACGCCATATGCGGAGCTGTGCTCGTATATAAACAGTGGCGCTCAATATAGCGACGAAACAAATTAGAAAAGTGAATTAATACGTTATTTAATATATAAACGAATATATTTCTTGAAAAATTCTGCTTTTCCGAATTTCTTTTATTACTTTTAACCTCAATAATTTGTTTATAGAAATAACATCTGGCTCTTAAATGGGATACCGCACGAATAGAAAGACATTGTTGTTGAAGTATCTAAAAATTATACATATTTGAAAATAAATTTTGTTGGACAAAATAATTTTTACGTAGGACACTCTGATTGTTAGAATGTCAAAATTTTTCTATAACGCTGCTCATCATGCTTGCGTTTCCTGCATACCTAATTATTTTGACGACAAAATTATTCTTAGATCTGGTATCTACCTAACTTTTACATACTTTAACAAAATCGTTCTTTTCATGTGGATATGAATGCGTCAAGAATTAGAATAGTTGTAATACGAAAACGCGGTAATAATAAATACGAGATTTTAGTTTAAGCGTGTTCCCCTGTGTCATCCGAAGCGTACATTGTACTTCCAACGTTATGCTAACGAGGATCATCAGCGAGTCACAACATTGTCATGCATAAACACGATTTTGACGCCGGTGGTCGTTGTGAAAATTCCTCGTCTCTTTGCACCCTTCCTTCGTATACCCTTCCTTACACACTCTCGTTAGGTATGTCAATACACGGATCGGATAACCACAGCGGCATGCCGCACCATGAGAATTTACTCACTCGACAATCGCAACTTGCAACTCACACTTCCGCTATCCATTTATTTTTTTCCCTTGTTTCTTTCTTCGTTCCTCTTTCCCTTTCCCCGCGCTCACGCTTTCGCCTTCTCTCATTTTTCTCCTCTCAGGAGTTTTTCCTTTTAGCGCGTTTTCCACGGTTTCCCGTTCGACGCTCATGCCCCATGCGCCTCTTATTCTCTGCCGCATAGCGCTGCTTTGCATAATTTCTATCGCTGCAGGTAGACCGGATGTACATATACCCTTACCGCATGCTTGTAGATGCCTCATATACATATTAGATGTATGCGTACTTACACGTGGGCACATTAATGTGGAGCGTGAGAGGAAAGTGAGTCAGGAGGATGGGAGGAAGGAGCGAGGCAAGAGTGTGTCGATTTTTACTTCATTACACCGTTACATGCGATGCATGCACACACGCGAGATACGTACTCTTGTTGCAGACACTACGCTCTCCATCGTGAAATGTATAGATTGATAAAAGTTGCACACTTCGCCGATAAGTCCGCCGCGATTTAAACAGGGACGAGAGAGAAGAGAGTAAAAAGAACGCTTCGCGTTACTTTTGCGGCGATCTTAACATGGATACATTAAACTTTCTGCATAGCGTGTAATCCTCATTTAAATTTTATTGGTATGTATATGTAAAGTTTATGTAGAACGAGGGTTCCCTGTTTCTTCGCGGTGTTGGAAAATCCGCGAAGTTGAAGTTTCTTCTCGACAGTCCAGGCACGACATCCGGTTCGTTTCGCCCGATGGCGGGGATTTTCAAGTTCCAAATGAATCCACTATCTCCGGCGTTGAGGTGGAAATACGTCTTCCTGGCCTTCCGAAAGACGATTTTCCTCGAGAACACATCGGTCCTCGGCGTTCGAGCTCTAAATAATGTCGGAACGTGAGTAACCTACTGAAAACGGTGGCTTTGTGCCGGTCATCCTCCGCCCGAACCTCCTCCCGCTCCGACCTTCGTGCCTCATTCTTTTCCCTCTACTTCCGCCTCTACGTCTTCTTCCGCTCTCTTGCCGTTTACCTTCGATCCTCTTTACCCGATTTACTCGGAGCCCGCAGCCCTACAAATTGCCGACAATCCTATATCTGTCGGATCCTCCACTCTCGCGCGATATTGGCTTCCGCTCTCGAGCTGTCATACCATCGCTAATTCCCCGTGTGTACACAGAGACCATGTGTGTGAAATTTCGAATCTACGTGATATAAATCAAAAGAACGGGATTTTAGTAGTGACGCAATAATTTACGAGATGACGGAGGTTGTATCGCGAGATCTTTCGAGGCGAAAGAGTGTTGTTGCGCTTTTCGATACGTCGACCTAATTCGTTAAAAAGAAATTTTTCAATCTATAGCTTTTGTATTGCTGGGGAGAATGCGATGATTTATAAAACGATATATCGTTTAAATTACTAACAGTTGTATAAATTAATAGGGATATCACTTAATTCTCTCTCGAATATATTGAACTATCAAAGCTTTAGGCTATTTGCATGCTTTGCTAATAACTGAAAATTTGCATAATTCAAAAATAGAAAAACATTACTAAAAAATTTGTCATCACGTAACTATGTATTTTTAGTGAAGATTTAGAATTTTTTTTTAGAAGAATTATAGAAATTTATTTTTGTTTGCTTCAGATTCTATTTCATATAAAATACTATATAAATTTCAAAATAGTTTTATGACTCCAAGAATAAATAGAATATACTTTAATTAATTGCTATAAAATATTATATAATATTTTTTAGAAATACTTTATAAAAATTTAAATAAGTTTATTGCCAATTGATAAAATATACTAAATAATTTGATGCATTATCATACGTTATTGCGTAGTTACGCACGCGTGTTTGAAAATGAGGCGGTCCGGGAAAATATTGCAGTCGGTCAGTTTGTTGCCAATAAATTACGGTGACGATATATCGGCCGGAGAACCGTCGCTAATGACGAGCGAACCGTAATAATTCCAGGATATTACAGCCGGACAGTCGATAACGAGCGATATTTCAATACGCCCACCGTTTCACTTATTGCCGCTTCGAGTGATCGGTGCTTACTTGTAACGTCGTTAATTCGTAACTATTACGAATGCGTTTTACAAATTCCATACACGTTGTGTTTGCAACGAGCGCGATGTTAGGATGATTTTCTGGCGCTGTTGGTACCGCTGTAATCCGGCAACTAATTGGGTGGACTAAATCAAAATCCTGTTTGATCAATTTCAGAGACATACATGCGATTTATTGATTGGTTATACTTTGTGTTTGTGTATGGATTGTTGCGCCTCAAATTCTTAACTACCGTGCAATCGATGGACATGCACTGCACGTCGGTGTTTAAATGTATTTGTTGTAATCAGTCAAGCTAGCATGATATTGTCACGATAATGTAATTATGTGAATAAATCGTTTTAATAACAGATCATTTAATAACTAATGTGCGATTTTAGAGTTAACGATAATTGATGATGAATTACAGTTAATTCCGTTAATTCGCGATGAAAAAGAAAAATAAATAACTTGCACATTTCGTAATATTATTTGAAATTATTTGAATTTCCGCTTCATGTTAATTAGCATATTTCTGTAGTTGAAAACAAAAGGTAGTAATCCCAAAATTATCGGTTTTAGCATGTTTGTTATTTCGTTGTAATGGGAACAGATTCCATAGGATTAAATATAAGTTCAATTGGAGCTCTGAAATACAATTATTTGAAACTAATACAGCAATCCAGTAAATCGAGTTGCAATAAAAATTATTGTAATTTTTATATATTTTTATATAACATTTTTTTTTTCTACTAATTTATTGAATTATTTTAATATTGTGTTTTCTATGTTTTTAAAACATTTTATTTCTCCTTTCCTCTCTCTCTCTCTCTTTCGCTCTCTTTTATTCTTTCACCTAGTATTTATTTGAAAGGACACTATTTCAGAGCGTACAGTAAATAACGGTTCTCTTTATCTACCTATCCTTTAGACGATAATTCCTAAAAACCGTCATTATTTTGGTTCATAGATGTAACTTTCGCATGTAATCTGTGCATTACGTGCACGCGTGCAATCATCTGTCTCACATTAGCTGTTTTTAACGCGTCGTAAAAGAGATGTGTGTGACTGTTAAGTCGTTTACGTACTCGCTTCTCCACAGCGAATTAAACATGTCGCCTCTTATACCGATTTGCGTGTTGTTGAATACGCGTGTCTGTCCATACCGCCAGCAGCGACGAAAGCCAGAGCGGTGGCTCCGCCCTACCGTGACCGAGCTACCCCCGACACGGAGAGGTGAATAATTTTAACCAAGTGCACTCGAGCTGCGGCAGCTTGTCAGTTTGCGCGGCCATATTCCACAGTATGCCCAATGTCTATGCTCGACGATCAAATGGGTTAATGTTTTGAGAGCCGCGAGTGTTTCTGAAAAGACAACTTAAGTCGGTCGAAATGTTTTATAGAGGCAGAATTAGAGGCTTTTTGCTGTTGGAGTTTGAAGGAGACATGATACGAGATCGTGAATTATTATAAAGTGGGCCTGTTACGTTTATTAATTTTATACATTCCTGGTTTTTTTTTTTAACGTAATTACTCACGTGGGATGTTTCTGACACCCCAACGATATCTCTCAATTTCCATCTCACAGTTTTTTTATTTCCAATTAAATAAACGTTAATGAATGAATAATATTCCACACATCTTATGTAATAAAAGGTAAAAAAATATGTTTCAATAGTAAAACGCAGAAAAGATCAATTTAGAAAAAGTGTATAAAGCCCGCCGAAGTCTCACAAAACTTCGTTCACATTTATCGAGAAGTTTATTGTATTTAAAAAAATGATATAATTTCATCACTGGTTGAGAGAAGAAGGTGAGCGATGCTTCGAACGCTGTTTATATACCTGCTGCAGTGTGCATTCCCATAGTCGCGTAACACCGTTATCACGCTTTGATAGAAGAAAAAGTACCTGCAAGGAGTTTCCATATAAACTCGTTGTCAGAGGGTACTTCCTGGCGATTAAACTTCGTTGGAACACAACGGTTGACTGAATCGCATTGAAAAAAAAAAGGAAAAATAAAAAACGAGAGAAAGACGAAGTACAGGAGAAAGAGGGACAGAGTGGGACGGAAACTGGTCGGATTACACGTGACTGGCGAGGATTTATCGATGAGTTGAGCTCAGATTAAGGCTCGCCCGCACAAGTGGGAGCGAAGTAAAAAATTCTCCAGCCGGCGCGCATCGATCGACGATGAATCGGGAGAGCGATCGGGCGTGTCATACGAACGACGTAGCTGTTAATTGTTGCCTGTCGATGTGCAACGGCCGCAGTCAACTGCCGTAAGATTTATATTCTCGCGCGTTCCTCCTCGGCGTATCAGCGACGGCGCGGGCGCGGCGTAACGAAACCCGATTTCGAGAACCCGGTTCGGCCGTCTGAGCCTGTGTTTTACCCAGGATGTTCCGCTAGGATTAACTCCCTCTCGACATTTCTACGGTATTTCTATCCTGGAATTCCGCACGAAGTATTTTGTGTTCATCTCTCGTTAATATTTTATAATAAAATTAACGAGTTACAATACAGGCTCCCTCTTGTAAAGAAGTTATTCCGAAGGAGTTATATCTTGGATATTTAGTTGAATTCAAATTCTTAATGAGGGAAATAAGATCGAATCAGAGAGTTGCAGTGAAACTTTAGATTTCAGTACAACTTCGATGCATTCGTTAACGCTTATTAAAAATAATAAATCAAATGAGCGTTTATGCGATTTGAAGTTATGTATTTGTTGGTGAAAGTATCGTAAACCTCTGTTTCGAAAATGAATTCTCGTTTAAGTGTAAGATAAAATCTTTACAAATAGCGATGCAATTTTAATTAAATTGACGATGATTGAAATTTCCACCTAGTATGCCATTTAATATGAGCCCGATAACGTCGAGTGTCGATTTATATGCATAGAGAATTGATGCCATCAAACGGGATGTTTGCAGACGATAAGCATTAAAAGACTTTCATCGTTGCCTCAGAGATAGCGATTTTAATAAACTTTGTTACGCTCGGGAACGTGAGGTCGTTGCTTTCAAACTACGCTTCCAAAGAGCTAGGCGTAAAGTTTGCAGTCAAAGCATCGCTGTTTTTGTTATCATAAATCTGTCCAAATGGAACAATATGCATACGAAACAGCAATAAACATTTGAATATTTGCAATAAAAAGCGCAATATTACGTAACTTCCTGTGAAAATAATTTAATAAAATTTTTATAAACCCAAAGTTCCTGGTATATTTATATATTCTATATTTTTATTATTTTTAATACATATAGGCACACACCAGATCCATACTGTAACTGTACACGCATAAACGATATTAATATTATAAAATTATCTTATTTAGTTTCATGAATCCTTAACTCTATTTAGTAAGTATAAAATATATTACGACATGATTGTTTTATGATGAATTATTTAAAAGACTAATCTTCTTTAGATTTTACAAAGTTCAGAAATATTTTTCATTAGCCGATAGCGTTCTGTTAACGATAATACGAAATAAAACCTTTGATCTAAATTATTTTCAGAATTAATTTTGTATAATGGAAGTTAAACTCCAAGCTTTATGCTTATCTTTGCTGTGGAATAAATTGCACTCCGTTAACAACGAAAATTTTGCTTACGGCACCAGGAAAGGATAGCGCTTGAAAGACTGAGTTTTTTTAAATGGAGCTTTCTCCTACACGATCACGGGCTGCTTGTTCAACGGCGCCTCTCAGACACAGCCACTAATTTGTTGGATGAAAAACTCGCGTGTTATTAAGCTGCGTCGTATAATTGGGTTAATGAGGCGATGGACTTACCGCAATGAAATGACAGCCCGTATTATTCCAAGAGTTGGCGCGTCGAGAAATTCATTAGGAAAATCCTCGAACTTTCTGGACGCTATAAAAATTCAGTCACTCGAATAACTTGCATCGTTGGTCGATATGAACTAGAAACGACATATGTACTCGTAAAAAAATGAATTAATTGTTGATATAAGATATTAAATATGATGTTTCGACTTTTTGAACATCCCTTTTTATTGTTTTTATTAGAAAGTCTTCTCTATTATTTTGAGTTTCTCAATTTTAATAATTCTTTTAATACACAACACACACACAACACACACACACACACACACACACACACATACACACAACATACACACACACACACACACAAAACAACAACTTGTTTTTTAAATAATCTACATTTGTAAATGTATAAAAATAATATTTTTTTTATCGAAGTAATTGATAATATTCATTTATTAACAAATTTTGCTATTTATTTGCCCAACATACTATTTTGTTGTATTAATGTTACTGTAAAAAATTATTGATAAAAGGATAAATAATAAAAAATATAAACAATAAGCAAGAGAGATATAATTGTTTTTCGTAATTGATATTATTATTGTATTTTTTGAAAACTCATTCTTTGCTTGCACTGCCGTTTACAATAAAATGGCTGACTCGACAAAAATGTACATATTCGTTTTTACACGTATGGCTTACACGTACACGTTACTGAAATACCTTTCGGATATTCTGTGCGACACACAGTTTCAAAGTCGATATTTCAGGGTAGAAACCTAAACACGGTTAAAGGACGGTTTGCCACTTCACGGCGCTTTACCGCAGGAGCAGTTCGAAATGCTCCAAATTTACGATTTCCGTTGCTTGAAATCGCTCGGTTCGAAGTTCGAGCTGCGGCGACAATAAATCAGCATCGTATTGTATATGGCAGTTTGAATACGCGATGTCAGTGCTTTGGGTACACGAAAATAGAATGATTTTCGTGGTAAAGACTATTGTTCCTATATCAGCTGAAGAGGAAAAGATATCTTTTCTAATTTTATTTTATTTACCTATATATTTTATTTCCTTCAGATTAATAGATAAAATACATAAAACTGCTATTTGATGCTTTATCGCACGATTCAAAATCCGAAAATATTTTTATACATATATATGTACATTACAAATACGTAATCTGTCTGAACTTTTACTTTCGATAATTAAAGAAAAATATACTTGACATTCTTATTATATACTTCAATGACTTATTCCGCGATTCGCAGTTGAATTTGGCAAACTATCGATTCTTTTTTTATTCATCTGCATAATACAGTACCTTAAGCAATCAAACATATTCATATCTGACTATGACAAATCGAAAATGGAAACGGCGGATTTATGTAAGGTGGATACGCGAGAGAGGATCGATACGGGGCGGGGCAGGATGAGACAGATAGATCGTCGCACTCTTAGACAAGGCATTGCGACAGTTCACGGCAATTCATATCGGATTCTTTGAAACGCAGCGTTTCGTTTCTTATTGTAGTGCTATATAGTAGATGCCATCGTCTATATACGAGACGCCGTCTTAAATTAGCTTATCCATATGGATCGCGATTGTTGGTTCGTATCGGAGCGCGTCTCATAGATCACCAGGATTGCTTTCCCATTGTGTTCCTCGTACGGACCGTGCGATTCCCCTTCCCCCAATTTTGCGTCTCAATGCGTCACCCTTTCCGTTTTCAGTCATTCCATCAGCCACCGACATATCCACCCCTTATTGAATTACCCTACGACCGACGAGCGGATATCCCTTTCGCGATACCTGCGTCTTAAGTGCTCTTGTCTTGTGTTTTAACATGGCGCCAGGATTCTTAGACTACCTATTGTATAAAGAGATTGTATCGTATTATATCGTTAGATTCTATAAGTTGCAAAGGGATGGCAGTTCTTTGTTAGCTGCAAGAGCACCGCGTAAGGAAAATTACATTTGCATTAATGTTACCCGATTCGAAATCTTAATAGGGTCTGAAACGTTTATAATTCAATGCTGTACAACGAATAACGGCGCAGTATGAAATCTCAAATGGAAGGAAATTTTATTAAATTTGCAGTCAGTTATCTTAGTTCTTAGAGGATTACGAAAGTCTAATGTAATAGGCTTAAACTGGGTGTTTCTGCGGGGTGTTTTCGGCACTCGCCTTTTAAAATTTAATTTTAGTTTGAACGTACTCTGAAAGAATTTTAATTCGAGAACTAGTTGTTAAGAGAGAGAGAGAGAAAGGTATTCGACATTGAATTAAAACGTCTCGGAAAAGAAAATGACTAAATTTTGGTCCGATAGAAATTGCTGCCAAATTTACAAAGCAACTTTTACAGCGAAAAGAAACCACGTCGTTAGTTATATTAATTATTAAACCTTAATAGGTTTGTGGGTATTTTCGTGAATTTTCAGCTCGTGGGAAATATCAGCAATGGCTGCGAAGACGGTACGGAAAAATTGTTTCCTTTTTTCCCCCGCTGTTGTAGACGTGCGACGAGCTATTCCCGAGGCTATTCCCGCGTCGTTATTCGCGCGAAACTGTCCGCGTTCAGTAACAGCCGCGCCATTTGAATAATTACGAGCCATAAAGCGCAGTATTTGTCACTTCGTACGCTAAATTGCAACGGCAATCGTTGTCGTGCAGATGAGAGAGCCGAATTTTGCAGCGAACGGGGAAAAATCACGGACGACATATATAACACAGCGGTCTTCCCTCTCTTCCTCTCTCTCTTCCTTTCTCTGTCGTTCGCTCTTTCCCTCTCTCGCATTCTCTTTTAACTTTGATTAACGGTGCGCGAGTATGATCGCGGGCGCGCTGTTTCCAAATGGGAAGAAACGAATTTACATGGCGCGGCAATCCATTTTCGACAGCTCGCTCGAAAACGTATGGCTGTGAGTATTTGCAATGTACGACGTAATATCGAAGCAGCGACCGATTGATTTTTCGATAACCGAGCACATAAACGCAAGATATGGACACAGACGTGCCCGTGTACGAGTCCTTTCGGACGAGTCAGCACTTTACGCGCCAACGGAAATGTTTTAATCGAAAATTTATCGCCTATGGGAATCTGGTAATAATTCATAATCTTCTCTCGTGTGGCCTGTTATATATCTTCGTAATTGAATACATTACACTCTGTTAGATTTAATCCTATTTCTGTCGACGGCGGTTTTATCGATATCGCGTAATTTTGATCAAAACTGGACCTTCGAAATGACATACGATGGCTTCTCGACATACATATATATGATATATATACTTCAGTCACCATATTTTCTTAGAGGTAATAAAGGACAAATCTGAAAAGGTTTTAGGACTTTATTCTTAAATATTTCCAAACTACTTTGTGACTATCAAGAGTCTGTGCATTAATTTCTGAAATCTTCTTGCGCGATATACTTGAGATAACTTCCAAGTAAAGTTATTATAAAATGATGTCAAAATAACTGCAAAATTTTTAATTAAAAGTCACTTATTTTCCATCAATTGCAACCGATTTTGACGTCATTTTGATGTCATCGTGATTTTGTTGTTCTGTTTGGCCTAATACTTATTGTCCTTGCATAAAACTAAACTTGTCGATATCCAAAGTTTTATATCGGTCCAGTCATTTTAACCAGTCATTTGCCAATAATGGCTCAGTACTATTTGACGGAACTTTGGAACGTCAGTTGACAGTTTTAGCGTTAGTTAATTTCCCTGAGTGGGTAGTTTCTCTAAAAAAGAAATTTCCCGTTACATTATTAATTAAAATAAACAGGGCAAAATTGAGTTTTGAAATAAATCTAAAGAACAGCTCTCTAAAATGAAGGACTATTCTTTGCAATAAAGTATATGGTCAATGTAGTATGTATACGTCGTCTGAAGATTTCTCGCGGAATTTTGCTACGCATCGGCTGTTATACCTTCATAGATAGTTGTAACTATCGTTATAACTTCGCAGACTGGCGCGCGGATATTCGTCGGCTGCGATTTACGCGTGACGAGCACATAATCGATCTCTCACGGCATCGCGTCGAGCGACTGAAGTGTTTAGAGTGTATATGTGCAGCCTGCCGCCGGCGTCGCGATGCAATTCATTTTACGCCGATTTATCCGGATAGTCGTTGAAGACTCGCGAGGTCGAGGCGCGAGGGGTGCACGGGACAATTGATTTCTTTCCTATCGCCAGCGTCAAGCTCCGCGTTGCCGTGCGCGTCAAGGGTTACACGATCCATAACCCGCACGGACGGTCAGAAACGAGCTGGGGGTGGGGCGCTGTAAATTCCGAAAGAGCGCTTTAAATTAAGCCACGTCTCGTCGGCTAAAGAGAGGTATACGATGTTATAAAATGGCGAAAAACCGACAGTACCGGACGTTGATTTTATTGTCAGTCCAACCGTTCATCCATCATGGCTTTTACGTCGCTCTTTTTTTTTTTTTTCTACAAATGTATCCGTGTTTCCCGTGATAGTAAGTTTATTGCAATTGTAAAATATAATTTTACGTAACGTGCCAACTTCCATCGTGTTTTTCATGTCTGAACGCAGAAAATTAAATTGTACCGTCTATCTGAAAATATCCTGTTTTTTTTAAATAGATGACGTTTTTTTTAATAGCGAGAGAGAGAGAGAGAGAGAGAGACGCATCATTATTTTTTAGTTTATACATGATTTAAAAAGTTTGCTGTTATATTTCGTGTCAATAATTCAGTAAATATTCAGAATGCAAAGTGGCAGATGTTCGATGTATCTGGCTTTAGATATCAAGCAGTTTATACACACACGTTTCTGAAATTTCTGAATATTGAAACTCTATGAATTTTTTTTTTTTCTTAATCCGTATTTAACAGCGTAATTCTATGAAATGCTAAAAATTTACATTATGCTCTGCACATGTAAAAATTGAACACGATATTAAATAATAACGGTTTGGAAATTCCTTTTTTGAAAAAAGAAATATTTGGGGTAAAACAATATACCGAATTGCTATCGTTTAGATCTTTATTCAAGATATAATTTTAACAGTTTTACCTTTTTCCTGCAAAATATAGGTACATATATAGTTGAAATATTAATATTAAGTGTTCAAATAAATGTATCATTTTTTGGAATCTGTCTCGATGCATTTTACTAACGATAAGTATTATCAATCTCATATACGTCTATAATGTCTATTTATAATATATTGGGAGATTCAATATTATCTCTAGATATATAGAATGATGTTCTTATATATATATATATATATATATATATGTACAAGTATATCACACGATCAAATACTCTCTTCATATTGCGTGGGCCTCTATCCAATAGTCTGTCTCTCGCTGTCGTTGATTTTCCCAATAGGAGAGGAAATAGACAGCTGGTCCAGCTGATACTGTTCCGCTCCGGGTGCATAATAGTCTAGTTAGTAGGTGCAGTCGGTACCAGATTCGATTAGCCTCGTTACAGTTGCTCGAGCTGCATGGCAGTTTTAACCGACAAAGCGATACGTTTGAGCTGCGCTGCATACGTTTTTTCCTGTTTACACGGTGAATGTGCAACGTGAAAAATAATAAAGACATTTACGAAATAATCTTTGTGTTACGCAATTTTCTTTAAATTGAAAAAAATATTTTCATTGTTGCACACATTATATGCTTTTTCCTGTCATAGCTATCGATTGCAGCTGTTTTAAACAGACCTTGTTATTAATAACAAATGGTATGTTTCAAAGAAACATGATATTTATATTTTAATATTGTTGATTTAACAACATTCATGGCGCACGGCTGTAGGGGATGTACTTTTTATTTTTATATCTTGTTGTTTTGAATTACTTTTCAAAGAATGAAAATAATTCAAAGAATGGTATTGATTATATTCAATAAAATTGATTCCGCGAAAGAGAGAGAGAGAGAGAAAAATCCTCGATTGCATTTTCAAACACACGCAGTTTTGAAATGTCAATAAAGACATGCTATGCCAATTTCGCGAAGTGTGATAAATTATTACGCTAACATACGCGGCTATAGTAATTCGTCACGTTGCCAGGTAGTTTAACTTCTCGTGGTGGACGGTAATATATTTTTCTCTACATCGATGCGCCTCGCCCGTCTATATCGCCTGTCGTTAACTGCTATGCAGACATCGTTTTCCATTCGGTAAACTTTTATGAATCGCTCACAGTCCGTTGATCGTTACAACTCGCGTGCATGTAAAAGTCGGAGTAACAGGCTGACGCGACGCCGGGAAAAACGACGCCTCCAAACGAGAAAGACGTTCATGGATCGCGCAAAAACTTTCGACGCGTTTACTCGGTCTTCTTCTCCCACGCGTCGATTTGTATCCTTCAAATGGATAATAGTTCGCTATTTGTTTCTGATTGTACTCAAACTGGTGCACTTAGCGCTATTGCTCGTAGCAACTAAATTTTATTTCCCATTTTAGAATAAGTTTGTCTTACTTACAGCTTATACGCTCGCGCTCATCGTGCGAAACTTTTGTCGTGCTATTGACAGTGCTAGATGATGTGCGAACGATATTTTTAAACAATAAATAATCACAATAGGAGTCAGCGCGGGAGATGTATGAAAAAAACAATGTCGATTTAAATAAAGTAATGTCATATAAAGTGTACGTTTTCGGATCTACTCGTAGATTTGAGTCATCTTCAACAGTACAACTAATTATTATAAACATTAATAAAGGATCAAAAATATCCACATTGTTACATAAATAGTCAATAATTAAAATAAATATTAAATTTGAAAAGTGTAAAGAGAATTATAGAGACGTCGCATTAGAGAATCACCAAATTAGATGCTGCATGTCGTCGTCCAATGGAGAGAGAGTCAATGTAATTCTCAACTCAATTGCAAGACTGGATGGAATGATTTTATATATTGGGTTGGAGGAAAAATTCTGTAATATTTAACTCAAAATTGTACATTTAAAAAATTAGCGATTATATCATTCGATAGAGTAAAATTTCAGCTTTAAAAATCTGATTTTTTAATTATTGTATAATGATTTTTAACGGAGTTATAAGCAATTAAAATCAAAACGTTTTCCTTTACTTAACTCGCGAGTAATTCATAACAAAAAATCGTAGAAACATTTTTTAAAGACAAATTTTTAGAAAAAACTTTAAGCTTTCACACGTTAGATGGTCAAAATTTTTTGAAAATTTTTTTTTGGTATATAACAGATCTACAAAGTGAGTAGAAAAATTTCTCTTTTCCTCAGCTTGTAGTTTTCTATATGTAAAAATGACCAAACTCACAGGAACATGAATAAAAAACCTTTTGAAAGTAGAGATTTCAAGTTTTAAAATCTTTTTTTTAATTTAAACTTTGTTTATTTCTGGTGAAAATAATGTATATGTAGTTTTGAACTAACAAAAACCGCAGAACTTTTCCTCCAACCTAATATCTCCAGCTGTAATATAATTTATACGTTTTGTACACAATTCCAATGTGATAATTTTCTTACCAATCCAGATTGCATTGACTCACCTCCATTGTAATGATAAAATGCATCAATACAGTAAATCTTGGATCGTTAACAATTAAGTGAACAAATAAAAAATATCAAATTTTGCCAAAAAATGTCAAATTAATATAAATTAAATGAGAGAAATTGTATCCCTATCGTGATTATTTATTGTTTATAATCATCAATAGTCCTTTTATTATTTCGCGTTTTGGTATTTTTAACGTTTGAACTTAATTAAATGCGTTTGACACAAATGATTCGACAATTACAAGTCATGTTTTTATTCTTATTTTTAGGCTATTTATTATTTATTTGTCATTTTTTACATATTTATGATTTTACATATCAATTTCTATGCAGAATATAATTCATATTTACATGATATTACAGTAAAAATAAATTTTTTTGAAAAAAATTTTTTTAATGTATGAAGACTTGAAAAATTCTTTTTAGGTATTGTTTTCACATTTTACATTCAGTTTTACTACGAATAATTTTTTGAATAATTGAGAAAACAACGTTTTGCGTGAACTATTTTACATACTTATGTAACTTACAAGTAATCCTGTATTGTATAGAACGTAGCATGCTTTACAAAGTTTATAAAATGTCAACTTACTTCTCAGGATATGCTTTATTGTTTTTTATATTTTATATTTAGTAACACATGCGTACGAAAATTTATTTCTATACAAGTTTGCTAAAATAGAATTATTTCATCAACGCTTTAGTTACCGCCATTTTCGGATTATATTATACCAAGTAAATACGTAGGTTTTATCGAACTGGAAGCGTCTCGATCATCCTGACATCGGCTATACATTGATCCAAGATCATGATAATTGTTTTTCGACGTTGCATCGAACGTGCGAGAGAAAGCTGCTTGATCCGGATTGATGGATGCGACGGCCACGGTTCATTATTGGTTCCATTATATCCGCTTCTTCAAGCTGAGTCCAACCACTGTCGGACAAGCTGTTCGATCGACCTATCCTTTTATCGTCTAACGAAACTAACCGTCAGTCAGGGTATACCGCTATCGGCGATCAGAGCCATATATGTACATGCTGTACACGTATAGTATCAAAACAGTATCATGGGGCTTACGGTCAAATGTTAATGAAGGTAGACCCCCAGTGATATCAAGTGACATGTAAGTAGTCACTCGAGAATATGCCCTAAATGATTAAAGTTATTTCCGTCTTGATACACAAATACATTAGCAATATATATAACAAACATCAAGAAAGACGTTCTTTTTTTTTTGCAAAAGCAAAATTAGAAACTACACGAAAAAAACATCTATGTTTGCCATCACCAAAAGTCGCCTATCTCAATACATTTTTTAATTATAAGAACTATAGTGATAACCGTAAGAATGACATAATATTTAACGGTTATGGTTGTTAAGATATGTCTATCTTACGGTTATCACAACTAAATATATTGATGGGTGAAAATTATTATTTTATTTCCGGTTATGATATAAAACCATTTTTATGTACATACTTCTCAGAAAGGGTTGAATATAATAATTAATTATATTTAGTTTCCATTCACATTTCAGCTAATTTTCTTTACAATAATCTTATAATTCTTAACAGTTTTAAATTCTATGATTTTTTCTCAATTTTGCATTTTTAGATATATATACGTACATATATTGAGCGAGTTATAAGTATATTTTGAAATTTGTTGATATATTTCATGATAAAGAGAAAAAATAAATAATGTTTCTTTGAATTATCATAACATCAAAATAACGTCAAATGATTACCAAAAGTAACTTTTCAATAACGATTTATTTTAACATTATTTTGACGTTATCATAACTTATTGTTCTGCTTACATTACAGGCCGCAAATGCTTTGTCATTGAAATATAATGGACACAAATACAGTAATATCAAATAATAAATTTATTTAAAAGTTACAGATGGATATTTTTTTTGTTTACAACAGATGCTTAAACTCCTCCATCATTTTTCACATGTGCCTGTACATGACATGTACATGGCACTGGTACATTATCTCAAATTTATTTATATCTGTTATTTTGATAACGGAACATTTACGATCTAATGTTTATACAAACATTTGTTCTTTCTTTTTATGCAGGAACACATTCACGAAATTTTAAAACATATTTACAGCTTTGATAAAAAATATTGGACATCTTATTATTAATCATTATTGTTTTAGCCGAAAAATTGATTTATGGCTGTAAGTTACCTTTTGTTTCAAAAACTCTTTAAACTTGCATAATACTAGTGACGAATTGGCGCGCAACAATGTAAGTAAAAGAATTCCAGACGAATGAATAAAATATAAGTACCTAATATTTTTGGCCAAGGCTGTATGATCTTATCTGATACATGACACAACAAATGGAATAATGTAAAATATACATAAAATATACATAATAGTGCATAAAATACAAAAAAGGAAATAAAATTGGCTTATTCCGCACTGTCGCCTATTTCTCTCGAAAGTTTCGATAAAATACAGTTTAGAACGTGTTTGCGAACTCTCTTTGTCACCTTACTTTAAAAGGAGAAGCATCAGAGCGCGAGAAGTTGCCTTAATACGATGAAGTAGTCCTTCGAGGCATACGGTTATGCTGATAATAGCGAGGTAGGTCAGCAAAGAAGCGATAAAACTTCCTCGAGAGGTTCTTCCCTCCTCTGCTTTCCTGTGACACAACAATACCGTTCAAGCCTCTTTTATGGGCGGTTACGCTCCTCACCACGAGTAGTAAATGACTTGGTCTGGCAGCCGTGATATGTCTTACGATGGACGGTGACTCGCTCGGAAAAGTTTGACATTGTCTGGGTATTAAAATGAATCGACAGGAGACACATTTATGTACCGCGACCTGAACAGAGATATGGCTCTCTTCCGGTCGCGCAATTACCTGTTTCCGTTTAAACACTTTAAATATGGTACGTGAAATATGTCGAATCGTTGCCAAGTCGAGTTTTTCTTTCTGCGTTATGCGAGTTCAAACGAGCAGTTTGTATTGGTCTTTCCACTGCAGAACAATCGCATGCGGTTTATCGCGTGTTCTCGCAATTAACTAGAAATCCGGATTTAATGCGTTCGACAGCCTGGTGACTAATTGACTTGTTCCGCCATGACGTTTGTATCGATAAAATGAAATTCACACTGGTGCATATTACTTTAACTAAGTTGCATTTCGAAATTTCCTTAAAATAATTGACATTTATATTATAATAATTTAATAACATATAATATCGCTTATTTGTTATAATAATGACACTATTATAAAATTATTTTTTAATTACTTGCAAAAAAAATGGAAATATAAAGAAAAGCGGGAGAATAATACTTTAAAAAAATATATTTTGATTTCTCTATAATTAATTATTACGCTAAAATTGCATCTTAAAATTAATATTATATAAGTTTTTCATAATTTAGATTGTTGAAATTTATTTTTTGAAAAATTTTGTTTTTTGAATAGTGTCGTTGTAACAAATGAATGATATATAGAGGCATTTTTAGAATTTTTTTAAAAGTATATCACTTATATTACTATTTTTATTATCAAATGTACATAGCTGACATCTGATAAATATAAGGATTATTTATTAAATATTTATTTAGATAATCTGTTATCTGATTCGAGTTTCACAGCATTGACATTAACTTTAGCTTGAGCTCTAATATATAGTTCTGCATTATACACGAGGATATCTAAAATCAATTGTAAGTTAAAAATAGCACACTCAAGAATAGAAATGGACAACTAAATAAGTTTAGTGCAGAGGCTAATAGTCGATAACCGCCATACGTCAGATCGATAAACACACATAAAAGAAAATGCTGCCTGCAAATACACAACAGGAATGTCAATGAACAAATAACCCAAAGGCGGATATACGTTACGATTTTATTTTATGGCACAGTATTTCATCTTCACTCCGTTAACAGCTTGTCATTTCCCTGGATAACCCAGTTTACGATCAAACCTGCATTATGACGATCAATCAGAATTTGCAGGTACAACATCGCGAATTATCCGTATCCTAATTTCATAACGGCACGACGTCGGACGTGCATAGTGCGTCTAAAGCGGACTAATTGTGAGATCGTTTTGATTCCCGTAAGATTTATATGCGCTCGTAAAAGAGCATTTCTCAGAACTTGTTTCATTTCTTTCTACCAATACGATCTTCTTTATCTCTGAGAAGGTGTATCGTAAAACTTATTGCGTATAATCATGTTCATTGCCAGTGATTGCTCGCCAACTAATCATACTGTACCGCATGCTCTTTCTTCTAGATGATTCGTGTTTGTTTTCCAAATTTCGTTATTTTTAGGTGAGATTTTTTTTTATGGAATGGTCATTCAAATTATCGCGGTGAAAGTATTTGTTGAAGAAATTTTTCATTCTTTTCTAAATCATTCTCGTAAATAATGTTCTCTCTTTTGGCTCTAAAATGAAACAAGTTTCGTTTAAGCGAAAAACGAACTCTAAATTATCGTTCGATATTCTCTTTTTACCTACATGTAGTGTTTAATTTAACAGTATAACATATTTATCGTTCGCTTTGCATTTAAAACGAAGCTTGTTTTATTTTGTAGCTGGCACCAGAGCTTTGTTACAATAAAAAAATCTTTTATAATAATGAATACGTGGTATAAAATAATAATTATATCTATGTTTCACCAATTTTATACGAATTTTAATTAAATGTTTGAATATCATTTGACCGCCAAGCGTTATTTCTACCTCGCTTCGCGAAACATTTCATTAGCAGTATATTTCCTAATTACCGTTGACTTTATTTCTACTCTGTGTGCAAAACGAGCTGCCGCAAAGTCATTGCATTTTATCACTGTTAGAATGTTCTTTAAGGCGCAACATAAAATAGCCGCGGGATAATTGATGCATGCAAGATGGATTCTGGCGTGTACATCAGAAAGATAGAGATAGAGAGGAGGGAAAGAGAGAGAGAGAGAGAGAGAGAGAGAGGGTTGAGGGATATCAACGAACCCTGAGGCATGCATTACAAAGGACGTGTAATTTATTGTTAAAGGGGTGGACAAGGCGTACGATGCTTAGGGATGCTTGGACGAACGACGGTGGGAAAGGCTGGTGGCGATGGTGGTCCAGGTTGGGCGGATTGCTGGCGATGGCGGCAGCCATATCCTGTCTCGTTGCCCCGTTTCCGGGCGCCTCGGCCAATCCGGAAGCGAAGCGTCTCTACGATGACCTGCTGTCGAACTACAACCGCCTCATCCGCCCTGTTGGCAACAACAGCGATCGCCTCACTGTCAGAATGGGACTACGCCTCTCCCAGCTCATCGACGTCGTGAGTAGACCCCACTTAACCCATTATCCTATACCGCATGTCTGTATGTGTATGAATAGCGTTTATACTCTATATAGAGGGTTGCGTCCCCGGGACGCATGCCAGATATGTAGAGCAAGAGTACTTGGTTGTGAAATAGTCCAACGTGTTTCATCGATTGGGTCGAGTCAGAGGGAAACGATATCGGGCTGTATTGTTGCGTTAACGAAGTCGGCAAAGTATCAGGTATTACTCGCGTATAGTGATGGATTTTAAGTACAAATAAAAGCCGCACTCCATATCCCCCATTATAGTCTTTCTCTTCGTTTCTTTGCGACTTTCGCGTCATTTGAAGTTATAAAAATATCGGATTATGTTTTAAGTCGTTACGTATACGCACGCGTATTTTCATGGAAAATATTTCCTCGATTTCAACACTGTGCTTTCGAGAGGCATATGACAATTTAGAACAAACCTCTTAACTTATACAATTTAATAGCGTACAATCTTCATATAAGGTTTCAGTAAAGTATATATACGTTCATATCAATTTTTTAACCGCTCAATTTATAATTTGCATTGTACTGCGCCACACTATTTTCGCAATATTGACGTGTGTGGATGCTGCAGATGCGAAACAATGTAATGCTCGAGGCTCACTTTCAATTGCTATTTGGAACATTCCATTCGCGTAAATCAAATTAGAGAAGTTCTAGTTATCATTGTGCATTGTTAATTAAATTGATCAAACTGTATACCTCTCATCTTAATGAGATTTATAATATAGGAAATAAAATATTTCACAATCATTTACTCTTTTTCAATATCTATACAGTATTCCCTGTTTTTTATTTATACATGGTAATTATTGCGAAAGACAATTTATTACGATACAAAACAAAATGGATTTTGTTAATAATCACAGCGCAGCTTAATAAGCTTAAAATCAATTAAAATCTGTTACGTAAAATAGACTTTAATTCTCTCAAAAATCACAACTATTTCAAATATTCATCCTGTAACATTTTCGTCCATGATGTTATACGTCTATTCGCCTACTTGGAAAGACACTTGTTTGTAACGTATGTATGCGTGCGTGTCCGCGTGGGTGTAGAATATGGGTTCTGTGCTGGATGACCGATAACGGTCGTCCGCGTACTTGTGGTGATAAGTTGGATTCCGGGAGTTCCTCTGCCGGAAACGGAACTAATTTACAAGCGAAGGGATCCGTGGCACTCGAACTATTAATTGCCATAATCTGATCGTCAGCAATCAATCGCGTCTCAGCGAGGAACGCTCGAAACTAAACATATACGCACGCATACGTACACGCGGTGATGCACTTCTCGGTCGATCGATGTGTTAGAATTACGTTGATTGTCCCCGTTCCCCGCATTGTATCCCTCGGTTATTACATTCGAGTTACATGCCCGCGACTCGATCTGAATTTCGGCAGTAATTACCTCGATCATGGATCTCTATCGACTAATACATGCTTCAGTCTAAACCATAATTAATTTGTTATCGGCTGCTATCGGTGCACCTACTGTCGCACGTTATCGACGCAGGGTTCAGGCCACGCGTTTGACGCAATTTTGATACCGATGATTGTTGCAGCTGGTGTCAGAAAGCAATAAGCTCTTATAGTTTTGCGAAATTCTAAAAACTTGATGTTGCTTAATGAATCAAATTAATTCTGTTAATTTTTGCCAATTTACAAAAAATCGTACAACAGCATGTTTAAATTTAATTTTATAAAAAATTGATATGATGTTAATCTAATATTGTTACTATTTCAATAATTAAATCAATGTCTGCCAATTTAAAAAGAATCGTTTAACAGTTACACGCTTGAATTGAATTTGGTCAGATATGATTAATATATCTATACTAGATTTTATATTATCATCACTATTATATAGTATTGATTTTGAGATAACGGACTTTATCTATTCAAAGACTATATTCTACAAATTTTCAATAATTAAATCAATGTCTGCCAATTTTTAAAAAATCGTTTAACAGTCACGCTTGAATTGAATTTGGTAAAATATGATTAATATATCTATACTATATTTTATATTATCATCACTATTATATAGTATTGATTTTGAGATAACGGACTTTATCTGTTCAAAAGCTATTCTACAAATTTAAAATAGAATCAACATGTTTTTTGAAAAACATTTCTATCATGAATGTGTGACTATCAAGTGATTAAATGTATTTATTTCATTTTCTTACCGTTACATTTTATCGTTTAAACATCAAGTGAAACTTTCAACATTCTCAAAAGCTTTAATACTCACCTGCAATTTTAAACGAAAGCTTGTGCAATTCCGCTTTTCGAAATCTCGTTACCGTTGCGCGAATGCAATAATTGTCGAACGTGAAATCGCTCTCGTTTGGTTTATAACGGTTGCCCGTCTACAATGTTTATGATTCACTCAAAACTATCGTACTCGGTTGCGGCGCATGTAACTTTTCATCGATTGAAAATCCCGTTGCGAAGCCGGTAAATAGTGATTACTGCGGCGGTACGTGCAACGAACTCATTCACTGTACATGCACACGTTCGTAGAATTTACGAAACATTCGCTTTGGTTGATCGGATTCCACTAGCGAAGATAGTGGAAAAAGTAACGAACGTGAACTTTGGGGATCGCGTTAGCTAAAGCAGTTGCAATACCGGAAGCCGACATTTGATCGATATTTGATCGATACTTAACATCGGATATCACACCGTTTTCTGTCTCATGTAACGACACTTGTCGTGCGACATCCCTTTTCGCGCCAGCGGCCCGACAAAAGCTGCAAAATTCGATCGATAGTCGGAGGCTAACTGGCCGATTGTTTCTTCACATAAGTGGTTGCACCAATTCACCGCGAGTGAGAGAAACAGGAGTACGCAATGAAGAGTGGAAGTGAGAGCATTCATTTAATTGTCAGAGTCACACCTCAACACTTTGACTAACAATGAGGACTTTGCACTGGAATTTTAGACATACATTGACATACTGATGCACAGTTAGCAATTTATCAACAGAGAATAAGATAGACTGTAATTTTACTTAACAAAGTACGTAATAATTAAAATATATTCTCTTAAAGAGAAGAAAAGAAATGAAAGATACTGTATTATTTGAACGCACAAAAAGTATTTTGCAGTTGTATGTACAGTTGCAGTCGAGAAACTTAGCTTGTAAGATCAGGGACATGTGGAAACTCTTTTGTTTATATTAGAATAGAACTCACACATAATATAAAATTGTTAATTTATTTTCTACAAATACACATTTTTTTCTGTATAAATACTTTTTGCATTTACTGCATTGAAAAAGAAGATTGAATATGGCATAGCATTTTTAATTGGTTGCAGCAGCCAATTTTTGGTTGCGTTAGCCTATATTGGCATTGAGGATAGGCCAACGCAACCAAAAATTGGTTGCTGTAGCCAATTAAAAATGTTATACCATATTTTACCATCTAATTTGTTGGAGCAGTCAATCTTTCTTTCAGTGTGTAATTTCATCGAGCAAGAATTCGTCGCGGATTGACCAAAAACCATCACTATTATAGAAATATGGTCGTATGCTTTGGGCGAAAGTGCTAACAGTCACGACAGCGTCTTGTAAATTAGGAGTGCAAACTAAGTTAGCGCAGACGGACGGCGGGCGCGAATAAATTAATCGATAGTTGAAAGTAGCAAAGAGATCGGTTGCAACAGAATAGCAATCCCAGGGGGCTCGTAGAGGACCAATTCCCCGCGCCGCGGTGTCCGACCATTATTTACACGGCCTCCTTTTCAAGGTAATCACCTCCTTGGAATTGCAGTTCTCCGGAGCATCTCCTCTTTCTCTCTCTCTCCCCTCTCTGTCTTTGATTCGAGGTAGACCTGCGATTCGGTTCTACGAGAATTTACGAGCGGCAACAGCAGGCAGCGAGATTGACTTTTATTTCCACGGCTGCGACTCGAGATCATACGGGCTCCATATACCTGCTCCTTTTTCTTTTTCTTTATTGCGAAAGGATTTCGTTGTTATGCGGAACGTGAGGAATCGTGAGAACACTAACTCGAGAGCCTTTTACTCGGGGGCGAACTCCGCGGTAAATGACGCTTCGATCGTTCCGCATTATGTGGCTGCAAGTAACCGCTGTTATTAAATCAATATCTCGTACGAAAAACGGCGCTTCTTAGCTCTGAAGTAAAAAGACAAATGTATCTTACATCCGTTCGTACAAACATCTTTTCGTTTTTCTTTTCAATTCTTCCCACTTCTTCTTTTTAATCTCTTTTGTTCTTTCTTTCTTATCTGTTTTTAAGTCACGGCGTATACATATCATCTGTGTTCGTCGTGTAATACAATATCGAGGTTCAACGTGTGCACTTCGCGAGCTTTAAAGTTATTGAAGTATCTTCTAATGGCGAGCTCATTACAGATTCCATAACTGTCAACCGCGATTGTTTCGGTCGCGATCGAAATGCACTGCGTCAGTGTCGCCAAATTCTCGCGTGAAATAGCAAAATTCCCGTACAACTGTCATTTGTTACACGCTCGATTGCATCGATCTACCAATTTTGATCGTCGAGCAGACATTCGAGCAGCATACTGCGACAGGTGTATAATCGGAGTGAAACGGATGATTGCGCCGCAAGTGAACGAGGGCGACACGAGGGCGAGACGGTGTCGGTCGATGATAAGGGTTCATTTGCGGTACTGCGAATTCATGCACCCTTAACGGCCCTCCGGCTATCGGCTTTTCATTTCTTCCAATTAAACACGAATGCCCCGAATGTTTCAACGGAAATCGAAACGCACGTCCGTCATTTTGAAATTCTGCGCGCGTGCTTCTCCTTCAAACACTTTGAACGAACGTGTGATTCATGACAGGTGGCCGATTATGGATTATCGTTATTATTCCCTTAGAAACTGTGCTTACCTTCGCTACTTAAGACCTGCCATTTTTCTCGAAGAGATATGTTGCTTACGAAGCATTTCTTTCGTGGCTTTTACACTAAAACCATGAAATTTAGAATTCTGAATTATCTACTTTAAATTTTGATGTTAATATTTTATATATTATTCTAAAAATATATATACACTTAATAATATATATATATATATATAAAGTATTATAATATATGTATAATACACTTCATGTTATACATTATCGTAAAATATTCGTACACGAAATCAGTATATTATATATAAATATAAATTATTTAACGTTATATATTCATGTTATATGTTTAAATTCTTTTTACGCAACATCAGTATATCATATATATAATTTACCATTTCATGAAGACCTATACATTGAAAATATATGTATATTTTATATCCATTAGTGTTAAATATTAAATTTTTATATGACACGTGATCTAATGAGAATTGCAAAAATATTATTTTATCTTCTGTATAGAGTTAGCATATCTATCAATTAGATATTATAAAATACGTGTAAAATCGTTTTATCCATGTTTTATTATCATTTTTTTCATGGGATATCTAGTATTTATCATGAGAATTATAAATAAACATTTTTTATTTGTTTTTCAGTGATACACAATTATATGGAAACTGTATTCGATCGTTAAATCGATAATGAAGTTGTAGAAGTACGTGAAGATCTCATTTAATTTATAAGAACTAATGAGGGAACATTCGAAATTGCAAAAACAATAAATTAAAAAAAACTAACGCTCCCAGTCGAAAGATCACGTGTAAAATGGATATTTTAGATAGTTAAATCTTGGGATCCTATAAAATCTGTATTCGATTCGATTTGGAACATATTTGACCATTTTAACTTTGACAAAAAAAAATCTCTTGAGAATAATAATACATTTTTGGCAAAAATGTTTCAAATAAAAGTTATAGGGTTTAAAGAGGGTCATTTGATATGAACTACTTAGATTTTGAATTTCAGGACCCAAATTTGAGTCTAATAAGAGGTAGGTTAATCTAAATAAAATTAATTTTAAAAAATTGACCTAAAATCTAATTAATGTGATATAAAATAGAGGAATTAATAACTAATTGCAATTGAATATCATTCTTTTTTTCTCAATCATTATATATACATTTTACCATGCAGAAAAATTTATATATCTATTATTTCAATATCAAGTGTGATGTTAATAAAAAAAAGGTATGAAATTGATTGTTGGTATATTTTTCAACGTTAATTGCGGCTCTCGAAAACAATGAGATACTATATTGACAATCATAAATAAAATTCAATTTACATACCTATAATTGCGAAACAGTTACTGCTGGTTGATTAAGGGTATAACGTTTGTTTAGCCGAATGCAATTTCGCGTTCATTGGCTCAAATTTGCGCAGCATGTCACGTTGAGAATTGTTATCTTTAACACGATACAGACAGTAACTAAAATATCCTTTATCGCCATCGTTCATATATAAAGTGAACGTTTTTGTGAATAGCCGTTGATTAACACCTCAAACGAATTAGCTGAAGAGAGGAAAACGAAGCGGTGCGATGCTCTTCTCTTTCGCGTTCGCTCCTGTTTCACGAGTGTGTCAATTAAGGCGACTCACTTTACGTAATCAGAGATTACAAATTCGCTTTTCTCGGGTTTCTCTTTTCTGTCGAGCGCGGCGAAATAAATCTCGTCATCTTGAAAGGAGAACATCCGCAGTGGAGTTGGTCCTTAAAGGTTGTGTTACATAGATCGCGTTGCCTCGTCGTTACCAACCACTGCACGATAACGAAGATACATTTTTGCTCGTTAAAATGAAGATGTTGCGGAAGAGAAACCTTTTTTTATTTATGAATTTTTATCCTCCCGCGGAGGGGAGGGGGGAGGCCGCTTCGCAGTGACGGTTCAGAAACCGCTGAATTGATATGTTACTCTGTTTGGATATAATGTGACACTCACTATCAATTATTACGACTAAATCAAGCTATAATACATTGTTATAGTGAGGATTTTCAGCTCGATAATAAATGAGGCAATATTTTACCTTAATAGGTTAAGGAAAGTACGTTCAAGTAAATTTTTCATTGTTTATCTCCTTAGTCAGTAGAGAAAGATGGCCAAAAGATTATATAAAGAAATTAGAAAATGATAAACTACTAGTGCTTATCTCTCTCCATGCTTTAATAAAATGTTTGTTTAAATTTCTGGTAGCCGAGATGATTAACTTATTGTTAGGTTTTAAGATTCTAAAGATATTCGAGTAAATTAATTATATCTATAATATATGTGTGCTTGTAATATGTATGAAATGAGTACGCTATATATTTTCAAAAGTAGTTATCTTCATTTCAAATGTTTTTTAAAAAGTTAATCAATAGAAATACAATACTATTTCTATTTATTGAAATACGATGCACTTGACTGATTTTGCAACTAAAGAAGAATTTAGAACTAAAATATTGATGCAAAAATAGAAATCATAGAGTAAGTTATTGAATTACATACAATTTTTATAATTTTAACTCATTTTAGTTATCTTTCTTACTCTAAAATGTTTTATAATAAAAAATTACATACCACTCTCTCTCTCTCTCTCTCTCTCTCTTCTCTCTCTCTCGTAAAAATACAAAGACCAAACATCAAATATATATCAAAATAAAATGATAACGATAATGATAATAATGATAAAAAGAACAAAAGTATTTAAATATAAGAGATAATAAGACAAAAAGAAAATTAAAATATAAAAGAACAAAATGCGAGAGAGAGAGAGAGAGAGAGAGAGAGAGAGAGAGAGAGAGAAAGAGAGAGAGAGCAGATTGTGGTTATGCTTTGAGCGAGATTGAACAGGCCCATTTACATGTGTCCAGATAAATCCGCTGTACCAAATGTTCGAAGTCTATACATTTTCAATTACCATATCGAGGCGTGCCTGCCTCCTCGTCTATGAAATTGATGACTTCGGCGAAGTAGAATCATTGATCCCAGCGAATAATCGTTTTCGTCCTTGTTTCCGGCGACCGCCGGAGTAATTAAGTCTCCTATGGTTTTCGCAGGCCATCGGTTCGGTTTCCAATTGCTGTGACTACCATCAGAGAAACTTGCCATTGCTTTTGGCGAAAAATGGTTCGTCTCTCACCGCAAGTGAGAGGCGAGCCTCGTTTCCCGCAGTTACCCGGGACAATGAAAATTGGTTAGCCCATTTTCTAGGACATTCAGTGCGCCTTTCCTATCGGTTCATTTAATTGCACGCGAATAACGCTGCTGGCTAATCATAGTTCGTGATCATTAAAGACAGTGCGCATTAACAAAATTTGTCTCTCATTTTTTTTTAGTTATTTTATTAAATTAGCTAATTAACAGATTAAAATTATTGGATATCTCTATATGTATACGTGTATTGCTTAATAACATATAAAATTATAAGTTTGCAAAATTTTTTTACTACCAGCTTAAAAGGAAGATAAAGAATGAAATCTACAATTTAAAGATTATTATATATTTATATGTACACATTAAACAAATTAATCTCCTAAAAATTATTGCACATTAATTTTTATTAAATAAGTACATTATATCATTATAACTCACAAATGTTTGAAAATTATTGAAAAAATGTGAAGGAAGATATTTTCTTAATTAAATAAATCTCAATGTAAATTTTCGATACATTTTTAAACTTGCATTATTGTGAAAATATTATTGAAATAGAATATTGCTTATACTTAACGTATACAAATCCATGCAAATGCAAATTGTAAATAATAACGCATTTCGGACAATACAATGTACAATCACGTACGAACGTTTAGCTCAGCAAGTACTCGTTTTCTCCTTCATTACTGGCTGCCTGTGGCAATTAAATTTCTCTTAATTTTCACAGACCACTGATCTCCTCGTAATTCTAATAATTAAGCTCTCCGTTCCTGCGATTTCCAGTCGGGCAGACGTTCAATAATGCGTTTCAATGGACGACGTGACTAATCTGACAAGCACTGCCAACCGAATTCACGTGCTATTTTCGTCATGTCTATTTTATCACCGCAGGGCGATTCAATTGTGATAGTTTATAGAACGACGTTTTATTTATTAAAATACAAAATATCTCGAACCTGACGGAAAATAGTGTCTGTATAGCAATTCGAAGTAATTTAATATGTAAATATTTTGAATGTCGTATAATTTCGCTGTATTCTATTTCTCTATTATATTTTTCTTTTAAAAATCACTAATACATGATGCAGTAGCAATGCCTAAACTTGCTTTTCGCATTATGCAATTGAATCGTCACGAATATAATAGTTTCGAAATTATACATCTTTGTCTGAAACTAATAACATTGTTGATTGACGATTACATGATAGCGCTAGGTTTAATATTACTAATAATTGAGTTCTCGCTGTAATGACATACATGCCGTTGCGTCAATAATACTGACAGTTCAGCTTTAAACTTCTGGAAATCCAATTTGTTCGTCGAACGCATTTAATCGAAATAACTGAAGCATGATATCGGAACGAGATGTAGTAGCGAAGATGATTGAATTGTAAGGGGATCGTATCGCATTTGAATCACGGATTTGAAGGAACGCCCTTGTCATTATATGTTTCCTTGATGATCCGGGGGAAATTCTATCTGTTTGTTTTCTGTATCCTTGGAATGAAACTTGATTAATATATCGATTAAATAACTGCAGTTACTGGATTGCGAATGAATAGGAGTAATAGCAGACAGAGAATTATCACGTGTTAATTACGGACGTCAATATCTAGGTCTATTGATGTCGAAGTCTGATGTTAAAAACGGTTCGTCGATAGATAAGCTTCTTATACGTACGCTCGGTGTCCTATTTTCTAATAATGAAATTAGGAACGTTCTCAGGCTTTGCCGCGACGTCTTACGTCACCAGTTTAGTAGGAAATCCACTTTACTTCTTGTCACGTCATATTACATTAAGATTTGCGCCTCGGTTGTAGCTACTATTTGCGCAAGAATAGGTAAATTGCATTGTTCGTTAATAGAATCTCACTGAAGGTTCGAAACAGATAGAAAAACGTCTTCGAAAGAAGACAGGGAATAATCTCCGAATCGTCCATCTTTAATGTAAATTGTATCTCTATAATTTTTTTAATCTTAAATTATGAAGAAAATTAAGCTTGAGCTTTGCGGCTCTAAAATATACCCCAGCTACATTGTGTTGAAACTAGAAATAATAATAATCTTCTATGTTTATTCCTACTTATGTGATTAACTTTAACTTCGGTATACTTTTTATATCTTCTTTTAGTTCTAATTAGAAAAAGGTAAGGAATAAATTAAATGGAGATTCAAGTTAATTCGTATTGATAATAATTTAGTATAAAGAAGGTTGTTAAAAAGAGGCCGAGCTTGCCCAAAGAGTAAAGGACATAATGTTTTTTGTAAATTTTCATTTCTTGGATGCGATAAAGTTATTAAAAAGTTTGTAACGTTTGAAAAACACGTCGAAAATTAAGCAAGAATATATAAAAATTTGAATAAATAGATATTATGTTATGTTCATGTTTAATTTTTTCTAGATTCTATTTTTCTGTATATCTGTCCCGAATATTTTATTAATATTATCATATTCAGGAGGTTAAAATCTATCAAAAACATCCTCCTTTTGGTTGATACCCTTATCTCTTCTCACCTGGCACATCTAACACGTTGTAACATTGATTTTAGGACTGATTTATATCTGCTTTCATTGCGGTATCATCCATGCGGTGTAATTTCCATGAACAAAGCCATAAGCCAACGAGCAACGGTTATCGGTAACGCAGATATGCGCGAGATCAAGCCGTTTATTACAATGTCGCACACAGGGAAGGTGGATACGACGCGAGATTCACGTTTAAGGGCGAAAGCCAATTTGCGTGAGGCGAGGTGGCACGTAAAATCTGGCGATGTGCTCTCACGAAACGACCGCCCGTGCTAACGATCGCGGAGCTCGGCGAAAATGGTCGCTAAAATTGAAAACCATCTTGTTGGTCACGTAACGCGAGATCGTCCACCTCTGTAATACCAGCGCGGCGCCGCGCCGCACCGCAGGCTACTGTTGTTGGATGAAACGCGCCGTGTGCGTACTCAGTATCCCGAAGAGCTCGCGGCGGATGCGCGAGCGTCAATTTGGACGTTGAACTCCGGCGCCCGTTAAAGCAACGGGGAACCTAATTACCCCAGGTGTCTCGTAACAAGCGGGTAAAGGGGATTACCGTTGAATCTCTCATCACTATTCGTCCACACAACCAACAGTGTCGATATGCGTCACGGACTGATATGGTTGCAAGTCGCGCCAGATCGCAGTCACGCTGTGATGTATCGAAGAGCTGTCATTGATAATCATCGCGGCGCTTTGCGACTATGTGTTACCCATAGCTTAACCGGCCTGGAACGCATTGTGTTCGAGGCCCGTAGAATTAGAGATTGATGTTTCTCGAGTAATATGTACACCCATGGACAATTATCCATAGATTTAGTGTGAAACAAGTTCAAAAGGAGTCCACCATATTCTATTATACAAATCATACATATGAGAGTCATATTGAAGATCGTAAAACAGATATGTATGTATGGACTGTCGTATATTAGGATGTGTGGAAAGTTTATTTTAAATTTTCTAGCTAAAAATATAGTATATTGTACATTTAAAAAATTATATACAAATCTAATTTCTTAATTGCAGTACGATGATTTTTAACGGAGTTATAAGCAATTAAAATTAAAACGTTCCTTTACTCATCTCGCACATAATTCAGGAACAACAAATCGTAAGAACAAAAAAAAAGATTTTATAGATAAAGCTTTCGTGATAGAGTCGAAAATTTTTGCAATTTTCTTGGGCACGTGAAAGACCCACGAAGTCAAAAGAAAGTTGTTCATCTTTTTCAGCTCGTAGTTATATATAAAAATTACCAAACTCAACTCACAGAAACTCAAAAAGTATAGTAACTTGAGAGTAGAGATTTCACCCTTGTTTTAAATTTAAATGTTGTTTATTTTTTACGAAAATGTGTATATCTACATATATAAAATTTTGAGCTAGAAAATTGAAACGAACTTTCTGAACAATCTATAATAATATTTATCCATTTATTAGATTGATACACACACGTTGAAAAGCTTTATTCCTTTAATCTTTCATATTTAAAATATACCGTAATATATATCAACATATACCTGCTACCCGTTATCATTTCGCGGACATATGGAATAATCTCGGACAAGGAAAGTAGCGCGTGCGTCGAATATTATTAGGAAATTTTTATTCGTCTCACGCACAGAGCGGCGAAATGTGCGGATGTATTAAATATAAATGAAGCGCGATATGAAGATTGGTTAACCCGCCGCGGGTCTTTTTCAATACTTGTACAGCTTCGATAATCCTGCAGCCCACCTTTAGCACTCTGTAATAATTTTCTCGGATTTATAGGAGTCGTTCTATTTGGGAGAACCAGGAGTCAGCTTACACGCGGAATTCTGTCGCTGGATTATGATTTTATACATGGCGCAGTTTACTTTTGCGTTCCTCTCACGTCCGCGATTTTGTCGATGAAAACGGCGACAAAATATGCGATCGCATTGTTTATTGATACGTACGTGTTATTTCACGGATGGATTTGTGACACAACGACACACACACGCGATCTCATTTTATAACTATATTATACGTATAGTATAAAGGACATGAAACTATTTTGTGCTGGCGTGGAATGTGGAATATCGGATACGGCATCGGGGATCTATAATTTTCTTGTTCCCTACGGTCCAACAAGAGCTTCGACATAGCACGAAAAAATTACAGTGCGCTCTTTTCTGTACCAGCTACCACAAAGATGATAGTTACAGCGAGGTCGATGGAGAGAAAAGCCAGGGCGGTCGAAGTAGTTTCTTCTTTGAAGGTAGAGGTAATAAGATCGCGTTACGATGCATTAGCCTTCGAGCGGATTAATACGCAATTTTCCTCGGTACAGCTCTATCAGATATAACTTTTCGTATCTGCAAGAGCGCTCCGTGGACCTACCAATTTCCTGTTGTTGTGCTCACCATAGACAATATAAGCCGGAGAGAAAATACATTTACAGTATACGTGAGGCATCTCGCATAAACACGTCGGTTGCATAACTTAATAACGATATTATAATAAGAATATTAAGGAAAGAAAAGAAAAATTCATCCCAAAAAAATAACCTGATTTGTTTATCGAAATTGGAACATTCTATCTTGTGTAATGTTTCTCCTCATTCTAATATTTTAAAACGTTCATTCAGTTTATTTCGCTTGCAGTTTATTTCACCATCCTGTATATAGGATGTCTCAAAATTCGTGACTCAAAATACTATAGCAAGATAATTCTTGAAAAATTAAGTATATATACATATACATATATAAAAAAGTTGTTTGTAAATTTTTATTTTAAGCAGTAATTTTTGAGTTAACAAAGGTTTAAATAGGCCGATTACAGACTATATTTAAAAGATGGCCATATGTGCATGAATTGTGTGTGTGCGTAATATTAGCGGGTGCTCGTAAGTGTTCTTCACTAATATTCACGAATGACTATCTAAATGTAGTCTATAATTGGGCCATATTGAAACCCTTATTATTTAAAAAAATTACCGTTCAAAATAAAAATTTATAAATAGCTTTTTTAATTAATTTTTTGAAAACTTTCTTGCTACGATATTTTAAGTCATCCAAAATGTCATAACTTTTCGGACACCCTGTATATTATATTCTCCTGGCAAAAAGCACGTTGTTTCGCTGTAACTGCGCCAAGAAGAGGAAACGCTGAGAGGCGCATTAAAGATAAAGCCGGCGTAGCGTATCTCAGCAATGACATTTCAGATCCATCAAGCTTCAACATCCTATATGTGCTGGGTACTCAGGATATTGATTTAAGAAATCGTGGAAGGGGAGGGACAAACGCGTATTAAATGTTAAATCGACAAAACGTTCTGGCAAGTCGAATTATAATCCTGTTACTTTCAGGATATGATTATTTGTCATTGTTAGGTATCGAGTTTATGTCAATCGCATACACATCAATGATACCGTGTAAAATTTCAATTTCGAAAAAAATTGTTACTTGCTGCTATTTAAACAATTTCTGATAATGTTTTTCAAATGATAATTACAATAATTTATTTATTGTTTCTGAGATATGAATTAAATTAATTTGAACCGAATATTGTCTTCTAATCAGCCACTTTTCATATGCTTAATTAAAGTCATGTAATACTTCCAATTTTCCAGTAAATTTATTTTTAGTATATATCTATTGATTTAAAAATAATGTGATATAAATATTCTAATTATCCTGACATTCAAAGTAAAATATTTAAGAAATTTCAATTTACTCTTAAATGTAATAGAAGAAATAATGAAATATTTTCACAAAAATATATTAAGTTCTGATGTTGCTCGTATCTTTTAATTGAAGCGTGTACAAAAATACAATAAAGTTCTTTTTTTAATTACTAATAATTAGGATTTTAGAATATAAAGTTAATCATGGAAAGAAATGTCACCGTGAACATAAAGTCGCGACAAAGAATTTTGGTAAGAAAAACTTTGCAAGTAGCAATTTTGCGAGCACGGTTATACATTACTCTTGCGTTACCATTAGTATTCTACGGTTAAAAAAGATAAGATTATATTTTCTGATAGTCCATCCCCAGCTTGTTCGTCGACCGCCCGCAGCTCATCACGGAATCCGCGCACCTTCTTTGCCGTACTTAACCGCATTTCTTTCTACGTATTAAAACCACAGCCACCCTTTGCTTCGCGACCCTCATCACCGTCTTCGCTCCTTCGCCCATTTTTCCCCAACTTTTTTCCAACTCCTTTTCCATCTCATAATTCTCATTCTCGTATGGCCAAACAAAGGGGGACGTCCGTCCCTCGCTCCTTGCAAACGTCGAGACAACGCCGTCTGCCCATTGTCGACTTTCTTTCGCATCGGCTAACTTCCGTTTTCTTCGTGCAATTTCCACTGTTATTCCGTCTTCGCCCGCGCTGCGCCGCGCCGCGCCGCGCCGCGCCGTGTCGTCCAAGTAAATCCGTCCAACGCGTTAGCGGAATGGCGAATGCAGACGTCATGGGATGAAATTAAAGAGACATTGTGCTTCTCCGGCGGCGAATTCCCTGGCGGCCCCGTGGGATCGGAAATCCTTATCCGTGGGTAATCCAGGGATCGACACACACAAGCTTCATTCTTTCCTTATCCATTATATCATTTATACATGCTGTATTTTTGTCGAGAACACAGAATGAACGAGGATGCTGCGATGTAAGAACACGTATCCATTATAAATAAAAGTGCGTATACAAGTTGCTTCGCTTCTACCGTATTATGCATATATTTCTGAGAAGCGGAAAGATGCGGGCAACAGCTTTTTTCTTCAGCAGCAGCTTGCAAAAGTCTGTAATGATGGATGGCTTATAGAATAAAAACTTCACTTTAAAAATTTATTAAACCGATAGATAAAATCAATTAGATTAAAACTTGCACGTAATACTTAGCATAGCCTTTCTTTAAACGGAACGCTTGTTTGAATAAAATATATAATATTATATAATAAAAAGAATTATGAAAAATACGTGTTTATAAAGATTTATATTATAATAATTTTTTGTGATCTAATAATTTTTTTCTGCCTTAATTCCGATAATTGATAAGTTAATTTATACTAATGACAATTATAATATTTGTTCTTAATAATTAGATTTTAAATCTTTTTTTTAACAAACACTTCTATATATGATCGTTTAACTTTCCACTTAAACTATTCCATTTAAAAAGTATTAATAGGTTTAACAGAAAATTATAATGTAAACATAAAATATAAATTTGAACAACAAAGTTTATTTTTGTTCTAAAAAATTGAGAGAGAGAGAGAGAGAGAGAGAGAGAGAGAGAGAAGTTATATAATTTATTACTATACTTTTCTCTTTTAAATTTTGGTGTTTCAAGAGAAGTGAATCTGAGTAATTTGAATAAATTAAAGAGAAATATGAATTGCAACGTTTCTCGCGATGATTTTACAATGTTCCTTGTTTTATTAAAGCCATATATAAATTCTATTCAGGATACAACATTTAACATAGAGTAATAATAATGAATTAACTCGCGGGAAAACTTTTTCAATTGAGCAGGACAACTTGTATTTTTTCTTTGTAAAAGAATATCAAATATTAATACGCGATAATCATTCGTCGAGATCGAGATTACTTCAAAGTCAGTGTTTTTTGTTATCTCGATAAAATTATCTAAATAATCATCTAAATGAAGAAATGGCTTTATCCTATCTTTATTTAGTTTATTAAGAATATAGATTATCTTTATCTCATCTTAGATAAAAGAAATGTTATCTTTTTTAAACTATCTAAGATTATACAAGAGTATTATAAGAAATTAACTTCCAGTAGTATAGTAGTAGTGATGAGGATTTTTTTCGTTCTATAGACAAAAAAATCTGAGATTATAGTGCGACACCAGTCATTTAAAGATATATTGAAGTACTTTAATATTTAGAAAATAAATCTAAGGAAATAGATATTCTTCATTTGTATCCACACATCAAATCAATTATTTTTAAGTATAACATATCCATTGCTATTATCAGTGCCAGTAAAGCGCCTTTTTAGTGGTAGACAACAAATGTTAATTCGCACGTAGATATCGTTTATCAGACAAAATGTTCGAACTTTTGTTCTTAAAAAATAAAGATTTATAAAAATATGAAATCGCATTTTATGTATCTTAAATCGTTTTACTATCTAATAAAGTTACTTAAAAATAAAATTATCTAGAGACACAATTTTTTTAAATGTTATCTTTTATCTATATTAATGTAAAATTAATTATCTTTATCTTATCTAAGATACATTTTTGTGTGATTTATCTATATCTAGATAATTTTTAATTATCTGAACGCAACACTGTTCAAAATATGAGAGATATGATGTTTGACAAAAGTGTACCTCACAAAGCATTAAACGTTATTTCGGTTAGGTCCGACAATCAATTAGCCTGTTTGTTGACGCATAGTACGCCGCTGCAGCGGAGTATCTATTGAAGGTCACCGCGCTGCTATTTGAACGGCGACGCTCGAGCGAGCGGATATATTGTCCATCGAAATGTGATTATTCCATACACGTCGTTAGCAATTATAATCCTGCATAGTTATTTTCCATAATTAACGATTAAATGTACCGAGACAATCGTTCATCATAATAAATCTTTGCGCGAGTTATTTGTACAAAGTAAGAATCAAAATAACAGAGTCATTGAACAACGAATGACGTTTGAGACAACTGTTTTTTCTCCCCCACCCCTCGCTCTTTTTTCTCTCTCTTTAGATTAAACGCCAGATTGGTTTAAATAATGGAGTGTCGCGAGATATATACATTGTTCGTTTAATACTATTTTACTAGTGATTAATGCGCGCACAATCGTATATAACCGTGTTTTCTCTGCGAGTGTTATGACCAGTGAGTGCAACGAACCATAGCAACTTGGTAGAAGGAAGTGGCCTGGACGACATCAGACGGAACAATTATAGAGTGTAGAGTACTTACAGTGAGTGCAAAAAGTATTCATATAGGAGAAATTTTTATAAAAAAGAGGTTCTATTTGTAGAAAATAAACATTCTCCGTAAATCTTTGTTGCTTGATGACAGATATACAGAAATACGGTCAATGCAGACATATATTTTGTATATTTTTATATAAAATTAAAATAGATGATACGTTTACAAGACACGGTTGGAAAAATTTATAATATATTAAATTAAGCATGTTTTTTTATATTTTTTTCTTTTCTACTTCACAAAAAATGTGTTCTAATTGTAACTAGAGTTTAAGATTTGCATTTAATTTTTTACAAACTTCCAGCATTAAATATTAAAGTAATATTGTCAATATGTCTGTGCAAGAAACATAAATAAAAAAAGAAGAGTATACAGTTTACAATACCACACAGTATTATAATTAATTAATAATAATACGTATACGCACATTCATATATTGTCAGAAATTTTTGTTTAAAATCATGCAGTATTAAATTATCCTTTTTTTTTTAATTATGAAATACTCACGTTATTATTAAATTGTTAATGAATACATTTGAGGTCCGTGCAAAGCTTTTAACCAAACCATTATATGCGCGGTTTAATAGAGTCGTCGAATTTCTTGTAAATGTGCACATTGCTAATAGGTTCTCTAATGGTAAACGCACCGCGCATAATTCCACCGAAAATCGTGTCACGGTGCAATCAGCGAGCCGCGAGTGTAAACGTCATATTTGCACGGACGCAAAAATTCCGTTTCAGTCCTTGACATTTGCATAACCGAGTTTCCTAAATTGCCACACGTGTCCGAACTATGAGATCGTCGAGCTGTCTGTACCAGCGTCGCGGTATACGGACACATATTTCCGTACCGCGATTATAATTGAATACAGCGAATCGAGATTCTTACTCATGTACCGCGCTATCAGCGTTACATATAAAACGCAATTGTTGCGCTGTAATCGAAGTTTACTTTCAAATGAAATATATCCATTTTAAAATTTGATTTTTGAACGAAGTTGTCACCGTTATCATAACAAAGTTAATAAGATCATTTCAAAATGTATCGCGAATTGCAAACTGCGGTGTATTTTCCTTTTTTTATATTAATTATACTTTTTCTTTCTTCCAAAAGATCGTTCGTTAATGAAATTGTAACCGACCAATTATCAGACTCGACAGGTGTGTCACGTACATGAAAATGTCTCCTTGTGAGCTATGTACAGCGACCAGCTTTGCGGAATCGAGTCACAACTGTTTAATTAAATTAGAATGGTTAGATTGGTTCAAGTTAAATTACAATTTGGCTCCATTAAATTTTAGTTGTGAACTTCGTGGTTTCCCAGATGGCCGGCGGCAGTTTTCTCCGAGACAGCAAACGTAGGGCATTCGCCGTGTGTTCGACAGGTAATTTGAACGTGGAAGGAAAAGCAGACGCAAATAAAATTCTGTTGTGGCTGCGATGTTCTCGTATGAAAGAAGAGGCGAGGATCGGGTCAACTTATGTATTAATGAATTTTAAAAAGAGAATAAAAGCGATATACTTTGTAGTTTACGGGGGTAGTTACGGGGTTTCTTTCATCATAATGATTCGATTTAGTTGCACGCGGAGTTTCGGTTGTACGGAGATCGTTTTGTTTATTCGCTGATATTAACCGTCCTGCGGAGAGGTAACGGAAAAAACTAAACACTCTCGGAAAACACGGTGGCGACGGCTCGTACACTCATTACACGCTCGGGGTTACTGACTCGGGGCGATCGACTGGAATTATTTGTTCGACCTATCGCGGGGGATGTTCACAGACACAAACACATTTACAGTGCATTTACAAGTAGATGTTCTCTTTTTGGCGCAAATATTCACGCAATTTATTATAATGAGACAGGACGTACATTACACATCGACATTGTATACACAGAGAAAAATGATTGGATTAATTTTACTTGAAAATAAATTCAGAATTTGCAGATGATAATAGATCTATTAGAATTCTAGTTAAATTTTAAGAATTCTCATTGATATAGTCAGAATTTTCTGATTCGTCCATTTTTAACCAGATATTTTTCTCGGTACGGTTAAAGTTGAATAAGCATTTAAAGGAACAGAATTCTAATTTATCAAATAGCACGAAATTTTTTAAATGTAATCTTGTTGATGTTGATTTATTTAAACATACCGAGTTTTATTCTTTTTTAGTTCATACGATATAAAAATATTTTTTAAAAATTGTACGTTCCATTTCTTTTTCCGACTTTGAGCATATTTTCTCTTTGTAAAAAGCTTTGAAACTTCCAGTTTACTTTGAATCGAGATTGCAAAAATGCAAATTTTCCAAAAGACTAATACGTCATACGAGTCGCTTAGATCAGCCTTTGTCTCTGGCAGGATTTTTTGCCGAATTTTTGCTGCAAAAATGCCAGGGTGAAAAAAAAATGCCATGCCCTATCGATCACTCACTTTTTTGACGTTATCGGCACAGCTGTCGCGTTACACGTGATACATGCATAAACATGCCTTCATAATGATCATGTTGCACGATTTCCCTTAAATAAATCCTTCAATACAATCGACTAAACACTTATATGTATAATTCGATATTGAATAAATATAGCCAATAATTTTCGTTTATCAGTAAATAATCGCTGTATTTTTTTCTTTTATCACGTTTGCTGAGATAAAGCTACGATAAATTTTATTATAATCACGTGAATAAAAAGAATGACGATATGTGTCTTACAAACTTTAATATGTTTTTATGATGATAGTTAAATAAGTGATGGATTTGCATAGTATTTTCCTTTGCAACTAAGAGAAACAAATAATTTGTTCTCTGCGTGGTTTTATCTGTCCTTCACCACGTAGCTAGTCTCTTTAGACGTCGACGTCACCGCCAACACCAACGCATCCTTAATAATAGACAGCCCGACGGAGCGGGAAGGCGTCGTGTTGCGTTGCACTTCGTTTTCGCTGCGAATTTACGCGGATATTTACAGGCACGAAGCGACCCGAAACTTCATGCTCCGCTAAAGTCAAATACATATATCGTTCATGCGAAGGGATTTCGTCATATGCAACACGGATTTAAAGCATGTGCTGCCGGCAGGAGCATGTTTTTAATATTGTCCACGTTTCAATACTCGCGAAGCTTTTCAACTATTCCCGATTGCTTCAAGTCACGATTCAGCATCGAGATTTCAAACAAAATGTAACGTTTTTGTTTTTCAAGCAGAAAGCGGGAGAGCTTTAAATAATCTAAAGGTTTATCCTTCTTTATTGTTATCGTTCTTACGAAGTAATGAAGAAAACAAAAGTTTAAGCATTAACTATATTATATGCAAAATGAAGATACAAGTAAATAAAAAATTATCTACATACGCAGTTAATAAATCAAACTGCTTATTTGTTTTATATTTTTATGAGATAATAAATTTCTATTTAAGGCCTAACTCTACATTTTCGCTAACAAGAGAAAGCCATTTCCAAAGAAGAATCCATGAAGAGAACCGTAAAAGATCTGATGGTTCCGAGGTATTCTATAGATCGCAAAAGGGGGTTGAACGAAAAGCTAGTTACGGGAAATGTTATTTTCTGTCCGTAAAAGTACATCGCGGCATTGTCACCATCGTGACGATCTAGTGCAGCATCATCGAATCGCATTCATTCGCCGCGAACGAGCTTCTGCTTCCACCCGCTTTTACGAGTAACAATAACGGGCGTGGCGTTGTCACTTGCATTATACAGGCTTAGGTTGATCTGCGAAGTAACAATCATGACAACTGAATGCGTATACTTCTGATTATACCCACTGCTCGTTGATCATGTCGACGGCATGTGTTACTCCACTTCTCGTTCTATCAATCCGCAAGATGATGATATTGTGCGCACGTGACGCGTGAAGATGAGGGTTATTATGCTTGCACGTTTGCGGAAAATTTGAATGTTCCTGGTACAGGAGAGATACGTGCACTACATGATTTATAGATACATCATTTATAATTGGAACAGTAATTTTTGTTGATTGACCGAAATGTGATATTCTGTACAATTTTGTATGAAAAGAATTCGTTTTTATTTAAATGGAAAAGAAAGCACTGTATTTATTATTGGAATATTATATTTCAAAGTAAAAAAGAAATGCTTTTAGTATTCACGCATGTAGATTTAATTTGACTTTGAAGTATTACGAAGCGAAAATTAATGAAATAATTGAATCTATCGAATTTATTTAATAAAATCTTTATTATTTGTTTCGGTACAAAAACATGTTGCAATAGATCTATTGTACCATACATACAATATAATGCATTAAGCTTCTTGCAGTTTTTATCAAGGCTAACTCGCCAGACTACTCGGCGAGATCACTTTACATTTCTGATAAGGAGGAGAGTACATTTAAGAAAAGCAGTACGTAGGAAGCAGGCAGGAAGTTTTGATTCTATTATGCTTTTGCGAGAGTACTCTTTCCATCGCACTTGTCATATCACATTACATTCTTAATGAAAAGACTATAGAGTGTTTTGCTATTAAACTTGAATTTTACTAGACTTCAGCAAAGTACATTATTCGAATGTTATTTAATTTACCTGACAAAATTCTTGTATTATTCTATTATTAGTTAAATCTAATTGATTACCAATGTTGCGACAATGTTGTAACTAAACTTTATTATATAGGAATTATCAGGAATTTAGAAACAATAGCCTTTATATATTTTAATTTAAAATATATATTTAATATTGTGAAAATCTAGATTTACATAATTAATTCATAATCATACTTAAATATGTTGATATCAGATTATAAAAAAAAGTTGAATACTAAACGACATTATTGAATTTAAAAGAAGAGTTGGAATTCACAAATGAGTTGAATTTTATAATGCGAAAAAATAGAAGATCATATAACATTTGTAGAAAAAAAATGTTACATGCATGTAAAAGGACTTTTATTTTATTGTACAATAGCTTCGTTAAAAATGAATTTAAATTCAAATTTAAAAGAAGGGTTTTAAAGCTTGAAATCTCTATTTTCGAAAGGTTATATTTTTTTAGTTTCCGTGAGTTTGGTTATTCTTACATATAAAAAACTACGAGCTAAAACTATGGATCTTTCACGTGTCCAAAAAAATTTGCAAAATTTTCGACTACCTATCGTAAAAGCTTGAAGCTGTCCTTACAAAATCGTTTTTTTTTTTTAAATATTCTTACGATTTTTTGTTTCTGAGTTATTCGCGAAATAAAGAAGAGCATTCTGATTTTGATTGCCCATAGTTAAAATCATCGTACAGCAATTAAAAAAAAAACAGATTCTTAAAGCTGAAACTTTGCTCTATCGAATATAATTGCAACGAAAATTTCGCAACAAATTGTGAGTTGGGAAAGTACCTTTCTACATATATGTTAAAGGACTTTTTTCACAAACCAATATAAATAATATTTTAATTATAACTTACAGCTGTCGATATAATACCTACTTAATAATGTAACAATAAATATGGTTTATAAAAATCATCAAAATTACCTTTTTAAAAAAAAGGAAAAAAAGCGCCAAGTGTGCGTGTTAGCCTCACAAAATAAAATGAAATCTTTTTAGATTGCACCAATTAATTGTGAAAGGAATATATTTTCTTCACACATATATAACATACTTTATTTCAAAAAGTAAAAATACAAAAAACTTGGCGCTGCTAGACCTCAAAATATACAATAATAAGATGGTTATTAAATAATTCCGAATATAAAAAATAATAAGAAATTAATAGAAAAAGAAATAAGGACTCGTTATATAAAAATAAACAATATGAAGAGTCAAGGGCGATATAAAAAAAAATAATAAGGTCTCTCTCTCTCTCTCTCTCTCTCTCTCTCTCTCTCTCTCTCTCTCTCTAGCAGCGCCAAGTTTTTTGTACTTTTACTTTTTGAAATAAAGTATGTTATATATGTGTCAAGAAAATATATTCCTTTCATAATTGGCGCAATTTAAAAAGATTTCATTTTATTTTGTGAGGCTAACACACTTGGCGCCTTTTTTTCCTTTTTTTTAAAAAGGTAATTTTGTTGAGATATCACGCATTTTTTGTAATGTTAAATATTTCTTATAAATCTGTATATAAAATATTTAAAAAAAAAACATTATAATAAAATATAATAATAGAGCTCATTGTGCGTGCCTTTGGCCTTAAAATAAAAAAGAAACAATATTTAAATATTAAATCTTATAAGACCGTGAAACACAACCAATAAAATGCCTTTAACGATCGAACTGTATCTTAGGTACTAATTATAATTCCGTGAGAATTTATGTAAAACTGGCATCAAAACTCTCCTCTCCTTCTATGTTGATTAGCGAAATTAGAAATTGCACACCTGTAGCTTTAGCAATTCTTTTCAGATCAGCTTTTTTGCAACGAGAAGTCTTAGACATGCGATTTTCGCGTTCGTTATCCTCTTCGGCATTGCTTGAGAGGCGACAGTACAGTTCAAAGCATAGCCTAGAACCAAAATCGACTCTCACTTTTTCCGTGAGCTTTCAAGACATTGACTGCTTTAACAGGATACAAAAATCCTCCTTTGCCATCGCTGATAAAACTAATGTCATTACGTTGACAGCTAATCGATATAAAATAAAATATGCTAGCAAGC
>NW_017275075.1:310316-336235 GCF_001594065.2 Cyphomyrmex costatus | reverse complement strand
TCTTGATATTGAAAAAAAAAAAAAAAAACACTTTTTCTTTGTCGAGATTTACTGTACGAACGACATGAACCCAAACCACTAACCGCGATATTGCGGTGTTCGTCATTAAGCTCATTATTGCTCTCGTCGCGCCGTTTGACGAATTACTAATTGATAGGCGAGATACTTCTAGCCATAGTGGTGGTTTTTGATTGCCACACCACGAGCGTAATGACCATTTCATTTTGCCATTTTCCTCGTTAATTTCCCCTTATATCTTCATTAGTGGCCGGCGAAAGCATTCTTTCGTACGTCATCGTAGTGTATGGAAATCACGGCTCGTCGTTACTTGGCTCGTCTTCACGCGATAAACGACCGGATTCGTGATATTAGGTGTTAATTGTAATCAGAAGCTGAGTTATTTAATTACCTCGAACCATCGGCACCTTCAGCCATCATTTGAATAACGAAGTGAAATAATATTAAATTGGAAATTATTCAGTTTAGCGAATTCGCACGTGTCATAAATATTTGTCACTTTACGAGGGTTTTTTGAAATTCGCCGCAGCGAGATCGTAACGAGAAATGAAAGCGTTAGCGTAATTCAATTAAAGAAGTACGATGACAACCGAAATATTTTGATTTTTATTGTTTTTTACGTATGTGAAAGATATATGCATTTATATATGAGTACGCGTACATATATATATGCGCACAATGCGTAAATTTATATATTGAAATTCTCGTAAAAAGATTTTCTCTTTCTCCTTTTTTTTTTTTTTAATCACAATATACGTGCGGAATTTCGTATCGGCGTTTGTGATGACATCGGCTTTGATTGAATTCTAGGCGAGTAAAATTTCATCTCGCGAGATTAACGCCCGATCAGAGAGAAGATGTAATCCGGAAAGTAGCGACGCGTATACAATTTCAACGTGCTAGAAAAGGTTTAGAGATTTGTACTGTAGGTAGACGAATGGATTCCGACCAGCCAATACATTGCTCGTAAGAAGATTAAAAAAAGTCTCCGGATTGGATGCTGTTGTTGTGTTGATCGGAAATTCTTTTTTAACATTCTCGCTTTGTATGGATTTAACGATTTTGCGAACGCTTGAAGATTCCCCATGACTGTAAAGATTTTTATTTCACCGAATGATTGTTAAAATGCGCGAAACACGGAACGTTTTAAAAAGGTTGAATTGTGAGCTGAATACTTAAGAATCGTATAAAATTTAGCTGCCGTTTATCCATTTAGCCAGTTTTAATTTCCATGTCAACGGAAGTTTAACAGAAAGTGCGAAAAATGCAACGCTGCTACGAATTAAATTATAACGAATTATTATAAATCTCGATTTTTTTTAAATGTCCTTGTATGAAACAGATATTTTTAAAAATAAGATTTACTTATCGGTTATAACAAAAAGTATCATGCTTTTGTAATTTATACAATATATTTAATAATATCTTACATGTAAAAAATGTTTTTAATTGATTTATATTAAATTCAAATGAAAAATTTAAGTGATGTAAGAAACTAACAACAATAACGTTTGTAGTGACAAGAAATATTATTTTATATATCTATTTAATAAAAATAGAATGTCTTTTTGCAACATACATTCTATACATTTTATACCAATTTGTTTTATTCTTTTATATTTCTTATTCTTTTGTATCGATTCATGTAAATGTCGATTCAAAGTATATATATATATCCATCTCTCAGCCTATTTTTCAGTTTTATCGGCTTTCAAAAACAGGTTACCGTTTCTTTGATCGAATAGTTTCAATATCGCCATATGGAAAATAGTAGAGATCTTTGCGGGACGAAGGATATGTCAACTAAAATAACAGACGTTGTTATTAACGAAGCAATAATCCATACCGGAATCGATCGTCGAAGTCGATCACCTGCTCGTGGAGTGGTTCGTTTTCGTTGTTTTTGGTTAAACGCGCGATACCGCGAAACCGATCCAGCGATTTATTTGAAGTACTCACGGACAGATGGAAACGATATCGGAAATTCCGAATGAAAGTAGGTTCTGATCGGATTGCCGATTGAATAGCGGCGACCGACGGAAGTGGTTTTCCGATATTTAAATATCAGTCAGCCAGAATTTGTACGAACTTGTGGGGAGGGGGGGGAGGGGCTAGTGTGAGCTCGTGTAGTCATGTCATGTTCCCGACAACAAGAAATCGGATTCAAGTGTGTGTCTGTGTTTCATCAGATTTTGAAATCGTCTGCGCTTATACGTTTTTATTTCTTTGCATTTAGATACGGCGATTTTTTCGATTTCAGCAACACGCTAAGGTTTCTACAAACTTAGAGATTACACTTCTCTTTTGCTATATCTCATTCATTAACTGTTATCTTTTTACGAATAAGGAGATAAGGGACATGAAAATATCAACAAACGTTTTTTAGATGCGATACCTTTAATTAAGAAATCAATATTACGTGTTACGACATCGCTGTGTTGTTTTTTTATTTTATGAGATTAATATGTAATATATGTCAATGTATTATATATGTCATGTACGATATTAGCTATACAAGAAGCAAATATTTCATTTTATTTTATTTTGTGTTCTATTATATTACATAATACAATATAGAGAAAAATAAAAATTGCTTTATTTTAATAAAGTAATGTTGTGTTCATGTTGTCCATGTCGATAATATAATATCTGGTCGATTATCTTTTAAAAATTATCATTTTAATTATCAGTTCTTCTATAAAGAGATAAGGAATTTTTTACAAAGAGTTAAAAGTGCTTGTTAAAGCCGCAGGTAAAAGATGCGGGAAAGGATTCTACGCTCCTATTGGAACTTCATCTTCGTGCTTAAGAGGCAGGCAACTCAGAATTTATGAGTTTGTAGAACACTTAGGAAACTTAGTCTTGCTAAATGGATTACGGATCCAAGCGCGGAGAGAGGGAAAGATAGAGAGAGAGAGAGAGAGGGAGGGGGAAGGAATAAAGAGCAGGCTTATCTATAATCTGACAAACTTATATATCTTCTTAGTGTCGATAGGTACGAATGAATTTATAGTTCTCCTTGATCTACTCATATATTAAACATCATATTAGCATCAGAAATTATTATCCAGCTCCGACGAGATTAGGTCGACGTAACAAACGAGTACTGTTTTAATGTTTCCAATCGCAATTCTTTTTTTTAAACATTTTACAAATCGAGAAATATGATACGTCAGGTTAACACGAATGTCGCTATAACATACGATTACACTCTATATTAATCTTGCTTATGTTTCACTCTATATTAATCATAATCTTGCTTGCAAATATTTACATATATAAATGAGATAAAAAAATACGATTACAATTGTTACAAATAATGTTAAGTGCTCCAAAAACAACTAACAATTGTTACATGCTCCAATTTCATCTCTGAAAGCAATTTGAACAATCAAATGCAATTTTATAATACAGATATCTCTTTGCTTACGATGGATTTACATTTCGAAATTTCGAGCATAAATTGATCTAAAGTCAAAGTAATCACATAATACCAAATCTATTTTTTCCTTATTTTTTTTTTTTTAGTAATAATAGTTGTATTATTAACCATTCTGAATATAAATAATTACAAGGTTTTGTAAAAAAAAAAACTAAGTTAACGTTTGTTTCTATACTGAAAAAAATTATTTTATATCAACGGCGTTATTTTAATTGAAAATAATTTTAATTCACTATTAACATATACACATCATATTCTTGTTTCGATAAAATTTTATTTGTTGCATTAATACTATTATTAAATTTTCAGTTAAAATAATGCCATTGACATAATATTTCTTTTTTTCGGTGAATTGATGTAGAGATTAATTTTAATCTCGATTCAACTCATATTTTTTAAACTCCTAGCACATACCGGTCATAAATCAAAAAATCGCGAGTCGAAATAGTGGTAAGTAATGGAATATCTGTACGTACTTTATTCTCTCGCGATTCTTTTGGATTCGCCGTTGGCGAAAATGGATTTTGCCCATGTGCTTGAAGCGTGCTTTGACTAGCTGCGGATATTGCACGCTCTTATTTACAGAGGGACAACTATATCGCCACATATTTGCGAGTTTCGGGAACTTAGAAACTTCGTCTTAATGCTAAACGGCTTACAACTTGCGCTACGGATAGAGGGCATAAAGATATGTAACTACGTCCACGTAAGGCGAAACTGTACGTTTTAGCAATATCATATATTGTCGGAGATGCAATTTTCGAAAGTGCGTAGCAGGTAAGATACGCCCCCAACTTCCGAATAATTATAATTCACGGAGAAATAGATTAGACGTATATTTTCTATTCCGCATGAAAGCTCCGCGTGTACATGCAACATACTTTCGGAGATACTGAGATTGAAAATGTTTCGAAGATTTTATGAACATAATTTGTGATACATTAAAACGAGAAATGAGTCTTAACTATTTCAACACATTACGGCTTATAGTACGAGTATGTACGTGCGCCGAGAATTTGAAAAAAAAATTCTTTTCCTGCTCCGCTTATATCGATCGTTCCCGCTGAAAGATGGCGAAGTTTTGAGAGCGTTGAAACTTCGTCGTAATGTTAAATGGTTTAAGGAACCGGACGAAGGAAAAGCGCTACGGAGTTAAGCGCGCCGACTATCTGCTTAGCATGAGGGATTCGTTTTAGTAAGTAAAAACTAAAAACACATCTACCGTGAAGCAGCAAAAAGGCGAATGCTGCTTTACTTAAGCCGTGCGTTCCCGATGTTTAACTCTTTTAAAAATGTTTCCTTATAATCTTCGTGCACAGCGTCGGTATTTGCGTAAGGATTTACGTTACAATGAGTAGAAATGGTAAAACAAATAATAATAACGGATTTAACGAGGATTAATTCGCGATGACAGTGACGAAGCGATGTGAATATTTTTAGTTTCAACGCGATCAAAATGATGTAAGTTTAAATTTTCCGCTCGAAGTAACTCTGAATATATTTTAAATTTGCAGGAATTAATGTAATTATAATATAAGCAGCGTGTGTAAAGCGGTTTATAAGCGATTAATGTGATTGCGATTATTTTACGTTTTATTTGACTAATAATAGGTTCGAGACTTCTCTTTCTAAAAATATTCTTCGATTTTCCACTTCCTTTCTTTTTCCTTCTAGCGTTACATGTATCTGACAATGTAATTTAATTATTTATAAGTAAAACTGGATGAAAAACGCAATGTAAAGGAATAAACTATCAAAACGTTTCGGTTGAGGATAAAGAATAACAATAATATAATAATTTATAAAAGTATTAAATCGCACGGGATAAAGCAACGGTATAAATGTAAAAAGAACACGACAGGATACTTAAAATTCAAAGCAAGTTGATCGCGTGCAAGAATGTGTGTCTGTACACGAAGGTATCGCAATGCGCAGTACGAAGATTAAAAATAGGATGTGCAGCGAACGTGCTGCGTGAGTATACAGATCGCAATAACTGACAATGTAAAGCGGTGCGCGAATCGCTCTGCGATTTCGTAAAGCCGTAATCACACTACAGGCTCCCGACTCTGATATTCCCGACTGTAATTCAACCAAACACAGCAAGGCAGCGGCCGACTCTGACTGTCGACTCGAGAATAGAAATCACTCTATTCGATCGACTCTGAGTCGAGAGTCGGAGGTCAGAATCGGGAATCTGTAGTGTGATTACGGCTTAAGGCGCCATGGACGGTGTCCCGGGCGATGACAACTTGCAAATTGCTTTCCTCGAGCGAAACGATACGCGCGCGCCGATCGTTCTTTTTCACCTTTCAAGTCGACACCACTTTGACGCCGTTGAATTTTCAACTGCGGCAGGTACGAGAACGAGAGAGCGAGAAGCTTCGTCCTCGCTTCCCCAAAGGCGCCGGGATATCGTCCCCGTCTTGCCGCGCCTCGCGCAAGTTTGTCTGCAAGTCAAACTGTCAGGATCGATTGAAACTTCGCCGCAAGCGTCGCCAGACAATTCTCAAGGATGGGAATTGACGGTGGTGCGTTGCAGTGATCCCGAATATGACGGGACGTCCCTCTCGGTGAAGAGAGTATCACAGAGAGTTTCGCCAGCGCGTGCAATTACCTCGTAATGTAAAAGTTTTCGTAGAGAGAGAATGTAAAGAAATTGGACTATATTAGAGTACCAATTTATCCGACCCTTCAGTGGGTTCGATCAGCGCATTAAATTCATAATTCTTCCCGCCGTAATAATGTAAGTGGAGAGTTCGTAAAATATGTATCATGGATTTCCTACAAGAAGCCATTATCTAAACTTTTAGGCTGTAAGAAATTGACCAATCACAGTCGAATATCAGAAGAATAGTCGATTATAATTGATTGATTGTTTGCGGCTCAAGACGTAAAGCTTAGATAATCACCTACTATAAAAAGCTCATTAAGCTTCAATGTCAAAATGTTTGATGTTAGATTTCATCTGCACGGAAAGGTTTTGCTGAAGTAAAAAAGTTGATTAATAAGCCCGTAAAAATAATTTTGTTCAATTGAATATTAAAATAATTATAGAACGCTTAAAATGGTTTCTAAAATATCAAATTCTTTTTTACAACATTACTCATTATGCTCGCGATTCCTGTATAATTATTTATTGACTCTATTTAATAAAATTATTTTCAGATCTCACTCAACTGAAATTTTAAATACTTCAACAAAACCGTTTTTTCCGTGTGGTGAACGTTATTTCTGTAGAGACAAAATGACGGAAATTAGCTAGCAGAGTTTCGGGTTTTATTTTTTAATTTTGATTTGTGATTTGACATGTATACAAAATTTATGTGTATCACGTAAAGCCATTTACTTATTCCCGAAGCGACAGTTCTCATCGAGCTCTTGGCAGACGAACTTTTGTAGAAGTTCGATGGAGTTGGCGAAGTAGTGCATGCTGAGTGTACTGAACTGTTGTGTGCTGTTGCTAATATACGGATTCTATTTAACCGCTGTGCCTCACTTGAACGTTTATATCAATAATACACATCTTACCTGCCACATACACAAGTATCGAGCTTAGTGTCTAACCGCGACTTCCTTTGAATCAGCGCTTAATATAACCCTAAACCTTACGGTAGGTCTATTGGTCCTCTCAATTATACGTCTCTTTGTCACAAACGTCAAACAATTCCATTTTCTTTATGTTAAATATGTGTGCGCGCGCGCACATATATCATATTTTGGGTTATTATTAAAATATGGTTTCTTGAAATTAATTAACCTTTTAATTAACACATAAATTAAATAGTTTTATAGATTTAGTGTTTGTAAATATGTTACAAATTTTGAGATTAACTCCGGAGGGTTAATTCGACAAGAAATTGACAAGTACTACATAAAAAAAGTAAATTGAACGGAAGAAAAAAAAAGAAAAATAACATATTTAAAAGTTATTTTTCTTTTTTTTTTCTTTCGTTCAATTCACTTTTTTTTATGCTTATTAAAAGCTCAACAGCCAGCACTACTTTAACTATCGAATATTCTGTCTAAAATAAACTAAATTCGCAAAGCGCATCTTTTATCGACTTTGCGTTTACGCAGAATTGTGAAATAACGATGTAATTAAATGATTCAACAATGTAACTCGATAATAAATGGATTGCAATATACATATTCTATTGCAGGCGTACAAATAAAAAGAAAATTTTTTTCTCGAAATTTCATATTTTCATACTTTACATATATATTATTATTAGATTTTGATTACGTTTATCTATTACAAAAGAGTATTATGGAACACATCATGTTATGACTCTTTTAAAAACAGAAAATTAACTGAAAATTTTATGCAATACAAAGCAACATTTTCGAGATAAAAATTATATCTAGATTGATAATGAAATCGAGGCTACCAAAACATGCAATTAACGACTTTACCGGAAAAGCATAAAAAATGTTTTGCATAAAACAAATGTTTCTCGAATCGAAAATAAAAAAAATTAGTTATTGTAATAATTTCTTGTTATATAATTTCTTGCGATCAATAATGTCTGAGAATGTCTTTAATGAATTTTTTTTGTATGTTTCCCCACATAGTTTTTTTATCGTTTCGCAATTGTTCCTCGTATCATTTTACTGTCACGTTTTTTATGTATAATTATCGCTGTTAGCAGGTTTATATTCTTAGAGGGCTTGTTTTAGAAGATCAATAAACGTTTTAATTATCTATGATATATAATTTAACAATATTTAGTATATAATATAAATATAATAAATTATACTATTTATATATATATAATTCAATTTAGTTTTGATAAATTCTTTTAAAAAGAGTGAGAAAATATAAAGATAGAATTTTTATGTACATATACCATATATTCGAAAGACGATAAATAAATCACAGGAATTAAAAACTTGTAAAAGTGCATAAAAAAAAAACAAAGGAAAATGAAAAAAGATACGATTGCTTCTTATTTATAGTAAATACATTTTTGTAATTATTATATGTATGTTTTATTTGTATCTGTCATTGTGTGATGATAGTACAATATAAATTCAAATGGTATCATTATATATTTACGCCTTCCTACAAAATTAGCCTTATTCTGACAGAATGTCATGAGAAACTTTAGTTCGACACTGATCAGAATCCGTTTGTGATAGAGAAAAGATCGGACTAAATTGCAGTTCGAAAATAAAGAATAAAAGAGAGATGAGAAAATAGCTATGCAGTTGCAAGGACAACGAGGACATCAAAGGGCTTAGTCGATCGGGGGTCGCAGAACGCAATTAAAACTTTTCTACTTCCACTGGTTAATTTGTCTTTGTTACCGGCGTGACGGTTTGGCACTTCCTTTTGTTATAAAGCGTCGCTTATTCGATTCGCTTTTTCGACGCCTGTTTGAAGCTCAGCAGCTGTTACTACTTCAACTATTGAATATTTCGTCAAAAATAAACTGAATCCAAAAAGCGGATTTCTTGTCGACTCCGCATTTATACAGAATTGTGTGAAAATAATGTAATTAAATAATTAAAATGTAGCTTATTAGTATTATGTTTGTACCCCCAATATATAAGTTACATTTAGTTATTTTTATTTAAACTTATATTTATGAATGCTTTAATATCACAAAGTTAATATTTTTTACTCAATTGACGTAGAGTATATATATTACATTTTTTAAAGAAGAATATTTTACAGCATACAAGTCTATTTATAAAAAAAAGAATGTATTGATTTGTAAAATTTTAGCTTTAAAAGTTTATTATATCGCATCACTTTAGATATCTAGAAAAATTTAGATGAAGGCTAAATTAAAAAATGCAAAGTTTTAATTTTAAATTCTAAATAAAGTATAATAAAGAATAATATTAATATACGTATATAATATAAAGGCTGAAAGCATATCATAATACATAATAATATACATTTTGATTGTATTCTATAAGTAGCATCGAAATCAATTTTAAAAACCAATTTTTTTTACAATCCCATCCGTCAACAGAATTTAAATTAGAGAATCCCTCTTTTTTTCTCTCTATCACATTTCATAGAACGTTTTTTATTCATTATACGACACAGCTGGCTACTTTTGGCGACGGCTGGTCTTTCGAAGTCCTGAATATTCGAGAAGAGATGAGGCGGAGTGTTTAGGAACGATAAAGGGAGAATCGGGAAGAGAATGGAAAGTTCAGAAAGACACCAGGTGGCCGTCTTTTCTTTAAGGCCCATGAACGAGTTCTTGTCACGAGATGTTCAAAAATCGTTTAGCTTTCGTAGATAAACGATCGATAAAAAATGACCTGACTGACATAAACGATATATAACATCCGTTCTTATTCACTGTCATTTAACTTCTTTCTGTGAGATGAAAGGCTGTTAGCAGTTCGGCCCTTCAAGCGGTTTTTTTACGTTCCGACACAAAAGATAACCAGAATCTTGGGTTAGTTAGATCTCGGGAAGTTAGAAGTGACTGACTTGATCGAAGAATATTGGGATATTCTTATCACGACTACTCTTTTCATTTATTTCTTTCTATTTACAGAATTTATTTGACATAATAAGCAATTTTTCTTTCTAAATTATATTAATTCTGTAAAGACTGAAAAACGCGATTTTAATAAAACGCAATTCAACGGTGAGGCAAAAATTGAAATTCTAAAGAATAAGTATGTAATACTCTGCGCTGAGCATAAAAGAATTATAAATGCCATATCCTGTTCCGACACATAGGAGGAATCCTAATAATACGTACACCAGCCAATGCCGGAAATGGAGGCGCGCGCGTTTGCCTGTGTTTCCCGATATAACGACAGTGACATTCTTTCTCCTTCGTCTCGCTGCGTTCTTCCTTTACGATTCGTATCACGATTTCGTTTCTAGACGTCGACGCCCTCCCTATGCGTTAAAAGGAATTCTTATAGCTCCTCCTCGGTGAATGCAGAGAAGAACGCGGACGACAGACTTTTCTTCTTACGTTCCGGCGAAAGCCGTGCTCGATTTGTCAAAGGGATGATTCCGTCGTTCTTGACATAAATAAATCTGCGCTGCTTCCACGCTTTTACAATCTTATCGTGTCCGCGGAACTCATTACTCGGACGGTTTAAACGAGTTGAGAGTATTCGCGTTAACTACAACCCGGCCGTTTTTCTAGATCTCATTTGCAGGTAGCCGCGTCCAATCTTTATTCAAGAAAGATCACGGCCGAAAGTTGAAAAGAAAGCCTCTGCGTCCTTAGACAGGATTTAACGTCTCTTAATTATTCTGACGGTTTCTTTACGCGTTTGACTTCTTTACGACTTCTGTCCTCGAGGAAAGATTTTAGAGAAAGTCAGTTCTAATAGGTCATTAGGAAAAGAGTATAAACTGTAAGTTACTATAACAGGTTAGTTGACATTAAAATTTTAAGCAATTTAATTCGATAAAACATCAGCTTTATTTACATAGAGAAACGATAGGTTGAAGTTTTAAATAATACATTTACAATTAACTGACACGCGTATATTCTGTGTGTTGAAACTTTAAACAAATCTAATTTGTATTCGATGATGAAGCAACATCAGAACTTCTACTCACAGTTTTAATACTTAAAATGTTGAGAATTATTTAGTATGTATGAGTTAGTTACAGTATACTCTTTAGTAATTCAAGCATCTCAAAAGTTTACAGTTTCTAACATATATATATGGTCTACTCCGTATATTATCTACGTAATATCGATTACTTAACTAAAGCTCAGTTAAGAATGCTCGAATCTGTAATAAAAATATTTAATAGCATTGTATACCGTGAAAATATCGCGTTTTTCAGTATAATACATCATAATTTAATTATTACAAATTATTAATTTGTTTCTGCGAAAAAATCTCGTGTAAATAATTTGTATTATTAAAATTGATTCGCTTTACTTTTTCTCTTTTTTCTTTTAGTAGTCTATTTATCTGGATATTTCTTACTTTTCTTCGTGGTTTTAAAACGATGATCAGTAGAAATGCATTATGATGTTGCGGTGAATAATTTCAACGTTGCATTTCTTTACTTTCTTCTCATCTCTCCGTTCGTTTCTGCGACTTTTTCTCTCGATTAAGTTCAGGTTTTCTTTCAAAGGTTTATTAGTATCTTAACTTACTTTTTATTAACAATATACGGAGCGACTTAAAGTCTCTCTCAACAGTCTCAACAATATCCACGTCGGAATTAATCCACTGCAATTCTTCATGAAGTTTATGAAACAAAGCACTTGCCAACATGTGATGATTTTAAATAAACAGAATTTTATTGAGATTATATTATTTAATTTGAAGTACATTCTGCGTTTCTGTAGACCTCAAGGCCTGCAAATTCTTACAATGTCAGTTCATTCTTACCCACCTAATTTATCACAGTTCTGAGAGGATCTTTGCAGAATTTTAATTTAAGATTTAATATATCACGAAGCTTTAATACTGAAAAGGTTACTGTAAATAACTTCTTTTAACAATTTTATGAAAGAAAACCTTCATATTTGTCAGTCTTATTCAATCTATCCTGTAAATTGGATTTATGATTTTAAAAAGCTCCGTATAATCATTTATTTTTTACTTGCGGTAGCGCTGGTACGTTTAACATTTTTTTCTATCAATGAAGACTGTGGCGGTGGAGATAGAAATTTTCTGGAGTCTTAAAGGTTGAAATCAAATAAGACTAAAAGACGCGAATAATGGTATTCTCCCTAAGTTCGTTTTCCAATTCCGCCAACCTCCTGCGTCCCAGAACAATTCCTTTGTTCTTTTGTTGAATTTCTCCGAGGTATCGTTAAAGCTACTCCGGAAGCGTCGTCAAGTGAAAAATACACGGATACATATATGTATGCCTATACCTATATTTTACATTCTGTACGAAATAAAGGAGTTAATATATAAGGAGCAAAAAGAAGTGAAATAATATACTGTGGAATGTAACGAAATTAACATTGGAAACGGTAGAATACGAGAATAAATAAAAAGAAGTAATGGAGAAATTCGACTTCGACAAGAGAAGGAGGACAGTAAGATGATGATAAAAAAAGTGCAGAGTGAAAAAAGGAAAATAAATATAAATTCGCCTTCAGCGTGCGCTTACGTTATTATAGGCAGTCCTAGATAGAATCCTTTTCAATACGAATACAATTTTGAAAGAGAATGTACAGAACTGATAGTCTTATCTATACGTAGTCCTCAGTTCCGTAACCAAACAAACAATAAGTATCTCAAGAAAGGATTGGGAGAGTCGACGCGCGAGTCGACGAGATCGGAAATAGAAACGAAAATGCGAGTCGAAGGGGAAGAAGGCTAGACGGATGCGCGCCAAATAAAGAGTTACGGATAAAAAAAAAGGGATGCTCTGACGGTGTAATATATCCCTCCTTTTCTCCGTCTCTCGAGGGAGCTCGATTCAACCACTCTGTTTCCACCCGACATCCAATTTCCATACCATTAAGGGTAGTCCGCCCACACGCGGAACGTATCTTCGGCGCGCACGGCGTATTTTCTCCACCGCCGTCGTGTTTAAGATCACCACCCACGAGGAAACGGTCACGGAGATACAGCGGACATCAAAGAAGGTCGGGCGATATCCTTCGAATAATGACGCCGCTTCCAGCGTGACTGCGTTTTTACAGCAGCGAGCAGGATATGAATAAATGAACATTGAAGCTATGACTTTAATAACGCGGTCAACCCGTGTTATTAAATTGTAGTTGCGTGAGTGGTTCGCGATGATTAAATAATAAGCTGTGTAACAAAGCATTCGCGTTTAATGCAGTGCAATGATATAGAGGATAAAGGATTATCCGCGTATTGAATTTCTGTTATTTATCAAGCTTTGGAAATTTGCTTGGTAAAAATCTGCTTTTCTAACAAGCAAATTTTTTATTACCGTGTTTGTTTCTTCGGCTTATATATATTATGCGCTAATTTACGTGTTTTACAAAATTTTCGAAATTAATCAACGGATGAGAATCTCAAAAGAATTAGATGTTGTAACAATTCAAATATCACATAGTATAAATTAATTATTTTGAAAAGATTGTTACCACTCGATCATCTTTTATAAATTTAGAAATAATAAAAATTAAAATTGAAATAAAATTTGCTGAAGAGAGGGAGAGTTTGAAGAGAATTGAATCCATGGACATGTTATAAGAATGCCAAACACTTTCACCAATGCATCAAATCAATGTCCTAAGAAATTTAAGAAATGGATTGGCTGCACAAACCTCCTTGAAGATACGAGAAGCGATACAACGCGCTCATACCATGTTAGTTTGATGATACATGCGAACGATACATCATCATCGTTGGGGCAAATGGCAGGCGTAAAACTGTTTTCGCCGCACAGTATTGGTTATTAAAGAGGTGCGCAGCGCGATAAATGCGAATACAATGACGCCAGTAGAGTTGATAAACGATGTTAATAATCGGGCGAACTGCGCAACGTAAAACCGGATTACCACGACGAAGCAAATTCTCTTTGTGGCACGTGAAGCGTGAAATATGAATTGGCGTGTTCGTGTGTAACGGTTATGCCAGTCATCGTGTGGCGATTGCCAATAAAGAAACGAGTTATACTGGCATAGCCATTGGTCCCTTTATCGTTACGATGGCTGATGTCCGAGAAACAACCGATACTGAAGCGATCTGTGCTACACGACAAAGCAAACAGCGCACACGCGATATTATCCGCGTTTGATTCAGGATGGTATGTATGTATCAGGTATGTGGTTGAAACCAGTCTCTGGTTTCCCAATTGCTTTAACTGAGATTAACCAAAAATCCAAATCATTTCAGAAATTATATTGTCACTCGATTGTTTAGTAATCGTCGTTTCTGTCGCGCAATAAACAAGAAGAGCTTTGCAATCAGCGATGACCATCGCTATTCCTGAATAGGACATTCGATAAATCCACACAGATAGTCCCTCTTTGAACTATAATTTATCCCTTACCCCTCTTCTAAATTAGCTGGAAAGACTCGTGGGTTCTGCGCCGCTTATCTTGATTTGCCTCTCTTTCTGGATGCTGGGCTCGCGAGCCAGCGCGGTCTTTTTGGAAGTAGAACTTTAGCAGGACTGAAGAATTTAGATGGCTATCGTGGTACTTTGGGAAATGCCGGCGCTAAATTCCGACCAGTCATTTCCGTGTGACGGGAGCGTTTATCGCGTATCCGCATCTCTAATCGATGAATTAACAAAAATTTATTCGCGCACGTGAGTCAGTTCAACGTTTCGAACGTAATCACGTAATTTCGAGTTTTAATCCATTCGAAAGAGAGAAACCGCTTTAATTGCCTGTAGATATAATGCACCACCGATAAATGCCAAAGAAACTATGTCACTTGATTAACAAATATTCAATAAAGTTCTTAATAAACTGTTTACGGTTGGCTGTACTTTTTATAACTCCATTCTTTATTTAACATAATAATACAATACCAGATGTATTGTATTGTTTATTCTGTCTTCCAAAATGGCTTAAATAGTGCACGCTAAAATTATAAAAGTAATAAGGAATGGAAAGCAAATTTATGTATGTTTAAGTACAAAAGGACGTTTAGTAGCTTTAAAAAACATTATACATAATTTCCTTTCTTTTCCTCTATTTATTTTTAACAAAGTATAGTCCATCTTTCTAAAAAGTGATGTAAACTACTTTCTTCGCAATTTCTCGAAAGTTGCATGAAAGTCTTATCGGTGCGAATTTTTCAAAGAAATGTAAACTATATATTCAGTTGCCACATAACAGGAGAGACGGAATGCTGGAGAGCATTCACACTCGCATAGTGAAATCTTTATAAAATATTAAACTCCAGAAAAATATTAAATTCCAGATTGGTCTCTCCGTGTCTCGTAAAGTTCTTTCATGCGTCATTCCGCGATAGTACTCGCACCTTTCCTCACATCTATCAGTTCTTCTGCTTCTCTCTTTTGGTTTTCATCTTTTTTTTTTGAGATAGAAACTCTAGCAGACCGGAAATGAGATATAAGTGAACGTCTAACGTTGTCCTTCTAATAGTTCGCGTCGAGCTGTAAAGGAGAGCATCCCTCCGTCCATAACCTCGTAAATTCTCGTCACGTAGAAGCGATCTTGAAGGATAACGATGTTAAGTGCTGCCAAAGCTTCACACTATCAATTGCGAAAGTTGCGTTTTTCTGTGGTTCACTTGGTTACGTGAAAAGGCGTTAGAATAGTTGAAAAAGTACGAAGGAAATATGTGGCTTATATATAAGCTTGACAAACGAGTATCTTCACTTTCTTTTTATATCTCTTGATCTCTTCAGATCATTTGTGAATTGATCTGTGAGCGAAAGTTCGATGAAACTCTTATTATAGATTAATTTCATCATAGAAATATATTTTGCTAGATTTGTGGTGTATAAAATGAAACTTTTCAATAAGATAAAGAGAGGATTTCTTTTTAAAGGTTTCTTCTCAAATGTTTTGAACTTTTTACATATAAATGCTTTTAACACATATATATTTTATGAATCATGAATGTTTTTAATTTTTACGTCTTAAACTTTTTTATCGCTATTATAGTTTAACTAAGCATAATTCGCGGTGATTTGTGGAAGTTCTAATTTTTATTCTATAGACTTGAAATTAAAAAATCAAAGTTTGTTTTTTTCGTTGAACATTTTTTTTGATAGTAAACTTTTAAAATGTTTTAAAAATAGAGTATAAAAATAACGAAATGTCAAAATACAATAAAACTTGAAGATCAATATTTTTACTTCAGTAAGTCACCATTTTATTTTCATATTTTGAAGTATTGTAGAGAGATTTAATACCAAAAACAATGTTTAACAAAAAAAAATAACTGATTTTTTAAAATTCAGATCCATTAGGGTAGAAATGAGATCTTCTATAAGTCGTTGCGGACCATCATTGGTTGAATCGTAACAGCGAAAGGAGTCCAATATGGATGTAAAAATTCAAAGATATTCATGATTCATGAAACACATATCTCCCATGTGTAAAGAGTTCAAAATATTTGAATAGTTTTCTTTAAAAAAGAATTTTTAATAGTAGGTATCTCTTTTTTTTGTCTCCTAGAAAAGCGTCCCCCCTTAAAGTATCGCTCTGAATCAAGAATTATTTAAATAAATAATAGCGTTATTACTTTTTACCTATCTATAATGACTTACAAAACTAAATACATAACGCTGTTACTTTATACATTCAAGAAGTTACTTCTACGATTCTAACTTCTAATGTCCTACTTCATAACATGTCGTGCGCGATGGTAAAATTCATATTATCTTCATCGAAGAACGAATTGTATAAGAGAAACAGGAAGGCAAAATTGTTCGAAAGTACTCTTCGAAACTCTGTAATGGAAAGATTTCTGTATTTTTACTATCTTCATTCAATGCTTCAATATGATACATTTTTTGCTTCATCAAAGAGAGCAACTTCCAAGCTTTCTCTTCATCCTTCTTCGCCGATATAAGTTCTTTTGCGATTAAATCGGCGGGAACACGGGGCATGGTTACGTTCTTACTCGTGTAACTTCCTTACAGATTTCTTGTACACTTGGATTCCGCACGGTATACGATGTCCGTTTCCAGCTATTCCCGCCAAGTTTCAAGTTTCATTTTGGAAAGTTTCTGCTGACGCATATGCTCGGATTTACTTGTGTAGGCGTGCGAGTTGAAATCGAAGGTTAAGGGTTGACAAAGTTTAGGACAGTTTGGGCAATAGAATTCTCAGTAACGTGCACTTTATAGCGTATATAGAATTAACACGAAGAATTTAAAGTTTAAAGAAAAACACTTACAATCTGGTTTGCGTAAAATTTTTTCCATCTGCATTATTACACATCTAAATTGAATTGCAAATCTGAACGTTTAACAGCCTTTTTATTGTCATGTAAAATCCGAAAATTTGAATAAGTCTTGAGAATATTGTTATCAACGCTTTGTTTCGCTTTTTTGAATATTATTTACTCACTAAACAAACAGAATATTTTATCTGTATTAGTAAAGATTATTAAATAATGTGTACTGTAAAGCGTAAATAATTATAACAAGTACATATATATTGTAAGTAGTGTATAATATAAGAAATAACAAAATCTCGCATTGGTATTAATCAAAAGCAGCTGGTTCAACAAAATGCAGAACACGAGTATGATTTTATTCTTTATTCGAGCGCACACATTCGCATATTTGCATGAAAAATAACGCAGCGTATAATGGAGTTTACATAAAAGAGTAAACATTTAATAAAAATATTTTACTGCCAACAGTAGAAGAGAAATATGCGTTTATTTGACCGTTATAACAATAGACGAATCGATGATATAAATTTTTTAATACTTACTGTTGCGTCTGTGTTAGAATTACATAATTTATTCGTGTTACCGACGATAAACTATGTACACTCATAAAAATTCTTATTGGTATGCGCATAATTCTCATTTATATTCGAACACCGAAGTAACAATACCTTACCGATAGCTGTAAAAGATTGAGCACCAAGTTTTTCTTGGTTTTGCATGGTTATTTTTATGTCATTATTTTCACGTGTTACGTGTTTTTCTTTTATATATTCTGATTTTTCGTAGAACAATATGACATGTTGAATTATATTTACGTTGAATTTTGTTGGACATTTTACACTACCATTAATTTAATCGGTCGTTAACATCTTTTTCTAGTCAGTTGCTTTGGACTTTAATCATTCAGTTCACTTCTATCGCACTTTTAAATCAAATCTGCAATTACCTAACGATATTATTCTTAGTTTATAAAATTGATTTACCGCATGAATTAACGCTCATGAGTAATACTCGCATTGGTATTTGATTGCAGAGCTTTCGATGCGTTTGTATATTTAATAACGTTTACTCGTATTGTCGTAATGCCAGAAAATTGAGTCACTCGATGAATTTTCAATATTTAATCGCACCGTCGCATTGATTAAATCGGGAATAATACGGCTTTTTAATTTTTTTTACACAAGATGCTAATCTATTGTTTCTGGAATTATCGATTTTTATGTCACTTGCAATGAGTCTGGATAACATTTTTTCCGTCAACGCGATAAAAGTCAGCTTCGATTACTTTCGAATCTTATAAAGTAACTTTCACGATATTGTTACGCGCAGCATAAAATGCGATGTTAACGTCGTCGTTTTGAAAGGTAAAGTACGCGCACCATGATTTTTCGCGACGATAAGCATCTACAAAAGGAGAGGCCCATGGAGATTTAAAGAAAAAAATATTGTATTCTATACACGTCAGCACCACGCTATTAAACTTTTATGTTTGCTGGAAAATGATGTTTCCCTTTTTCTTTTACTATAGAGTAGTAAAATCTACACAAGGGTACTCCAAGAAATAATTATGTTTTCTCTATAGTAAAAGTATCAATAGATTTTTCGGAGTTACGGAAATGCATTGAAAATAAAATAAGCAGCGCTATATGTAGATAAATACATAATAGAATTGAACTTGATGATTTAATTTACAAAAACAATTTGTTTTAATAATAATTACTTAAAAATTTAGTTGTCAAAATATCTAAAATAAAAATTAAACACACATGCGCGCTTGCAATCCCGCGTTATTGAATATTAAAAAGAAACAAAATGATAATGAGTCAGATAACGTTTATATGTTTATATTTATGTTTAATATCCATATATGTCATAATGTAACATAATGTAAATCTATTTCAATCTAAGCATCGTCCATATTAACGTATATTACATACATTTATGGTAAATTATAAATTTTGAGTTAAATTTAATAAATTTCTTGAGAGTAAATTATGTAATCTCATCGTTTTATTCAAATTAATGACATATTGGATAGAAACAGTGTGGCAACTTATAGAAATGCTTAGAAATAACTCAAGTTGGGTATAATTAATCATTCATAATAACATTATGAATTTACCAGTGCGATTTCTCAAAAATAATATGTGTCTGCAATAAATTCAACTATTTTTCCCACGACATTTAATAAACATTTTGCAATTATTATTGCTCCTGCTGTGTACAGTCGGATCGCAGTGCATCATCTAAGATAATGGTATACGCTAAGCTGCTCATTATAATTATAATTGTATACGCAGGGTACCGGTAATAGCAACGATACGTAATATCCGATTTGGTAACCATAATTACCTCTGCGGTTACGATATTCACTTGTCGCGCTTTCGGGGTGCACCTCCCGTATCTGGTATGCGGACATTAATATAGTTGAGTACGAAATCGTAACCGCGCTCACGTTCACGAGCCCCTGTTATTATCACTTAGCTATCACGCGTCGGTAGAAGCGGGCGATTGTTGATGCCGATATATTTGATTACACAACTATAACTACTGTTATGTTTAGCGTACCGTTCTCATACGCCTGGAGTTTGTACGCGGCGCGATAATTGCTAATGATACGCTTGTGTAGCAAACTTTAAACACCGTCGCGTAAAACGCCACGGCGTAGAGAGAACGACGATAACTGCCACCACGATTAATCTTGAAGCTCCCCGCTGCGCTGAAAATAATACCGTCGTCGTTTTATTTAATTTAATGTCACCGATTATTTCGGCTCTGCTGCTTCCACAACGTTTGCAACTTTTGCAGAATTTATTTATGTTTGTTTCAGATAACAATATACATATATATGTCATATACATAGTATTTATGTTTTCGTCGACTCGCACACATCGCGAGACTAATTATTTTATATCACCTTCAAATTATTATTACAAATAAAATGTTTAGTTATTAAAATTTGATTACATATTAAAGTTAGAGAATTACCAAAATATTAAGGTTAAATTTTAATTTCAATTAACTTTTTCATTTTTTCATAAGAGGGAAACACAGAATTTTAAATGAATGTAACAGAATTTATATTTCAAAAATGCATACGTCAGTTTTAATATAAAAGATTTAATTAACGTTTAGATTTAATACGATAATATTAAGATTCAATACGAAAAATTTATTTCATATAAAAAATTAAAAAATTGTTAAATAGTATATTTTTAGATTTTTTTATTAAAGAAAAATACATTTTTAAGAATTTGTCATTAAGATGTGTATCATTTATTTTAAAAAACGCTGTATACGTACAATGCTTTTCTGATCATCATATACAAATTTTCATGGCATTAAAGGTGTATAATAAAAATTTTTTTTAGTATTTGTTTTCTTGTTTGAAAAGCCCAGACATATTTAGTCTGCGATAAGCCAAATTCGTTGTAAGCAGTAACCCAACTATGGCCCTAACGTTTCTCTCTCGCCAGCGAAATCTGCATATATCCGACGTGAAACTCTGCGATGACTATTGACGATGATGCGACTGATTGTGGTACTATAACCGTTATCACACAGAACATTAATGTACGTTAACACACAGCTTCAACGACCACGGTTTCTGGTAGCAGAGCTCGTCTGCCTATAGCCTGACACTCACTACTACCGTGGATCGCCACGATGCCTTACCTGCTGTCAGCATTATCGCGTTCCATTACTACTGGGCGCCGGTCGCAGACTACGGCTTGCCAGTACTACTGATACCGAGGCGCGGGGTTCAATACGGAACTGTAACTGCTTGTAATGTTCGTTGACGTTTCTATTGGCGAAATCGGGGAAATCTATTGACCCATAGCGCGCGAAGGGCCGCCAGATAACAATCATTGTCTTGTACAGCTTAAAGGGAATTGCTACGAGACGTTCTTATCACAATTTTCATGCTCCATGAATCTTTCTAATATTTTAGCAATAAAGTCGTCAAGATTACACTTTCAGAGAATGCATTCGAAAATATTGTTTCTATAATATAGAAAATGAATGTACTTGACAGTGGAATGATTTATTGAGATTTTCGAGCGACAAGAGCTTTCTCTAGTATCATTCTAGTGTCTCGAAAAACCAATAAATCTATTTCTGAGTAACCAGAAACAGTCGAAGTAGAATAACGCTTTCTACACTCGACGCTCATCCATTTTTCTGTTTTCTTTTTCAGAACCTGAAGAATCAGATCATGACGACAAACGTTTGGGTGGAACAAGTAAGTAAAATAATGTTTTATTATCCTAGCTTTTTATGTATATTAGACTCAAATTAGTGCGAAGTATATAAACGTATATTTTTTAATATAATTTTACTATTACAATATTATTGATAAGAAAAGAAAAAAAAAATTTAAAAAAAAAATTTTTTTTTTAAAACTTAATTGCTAAACTAAATTAAAAATTAGACAGGAATTCTCTGCATAATATAATTTTAGCCTATTAAATATATTGAAAGAATTATATTTAACATTTCTAAAGGGATTATATGTATAAATATAAGATTATTTAATTACGTCAATTAAAAGCAGTATTTTACAATGCTGTCTTTAATTTTTATAGTTAATTGATATTTGAATGAGAACTAGAATTGAGTGTGATTTATAGTTATATTCATTTGATTATTAATTGTTATTGCATTAATAGAAGCATTATCGCTATTAATGAAATCTATATTATAACGCCATTAATGAAATCTGTATTATTGTAGTATGTCTCGATTAGTAATCAATTGGAGCTTATCGCATTTTATTAATTAATAATTAATTTGTGACATCTGATAAAATATGTAAGAGATATGTGTCCTTTCGTGAATTATGCAGCTTTTATTTGATAATGTATAATATTATTGATACTCATTATTGAGATGTTTTCTTACATATGTAAGTATTTCATGATAATCAAGCGCGATATTGTTCCTAAATGTGAAACTTCAAATATATATAATATTTTTTGTGTGTACGTATCTCTTAAATAAATGCATGAGGAATTTTCTCTTTTTGGGAAGATTAAAATAAATATGAAATGCAATTGCCAAAAATTAAAAATATATTTTTTAATTTAAAAAATACATTTTACGAGTATATAGAATATTATGTTAGGATGCAATTAATAAGGATTGAAATTTCAATTACATATTTTTCATATCTTCTTAATTTTTTTCTTTATTATGAGTTTTATAAGTTTTTTGAAATTTTCAAAAATTTTATATAGAGTGTGGGAAATATATAATTATTTTAATAACTTTTTATACAAAAATAAACATTTTTTAAATGAATTACTTAAAGATATAATTACATCTTTAATTTTTATTAAAAAATTGAGATTTTGTGGAACGAGATACGAGATTTACTACTAAATTATAGTCAAATTTCATTCATGCATGACGAATGAGGCGATATCGGACAAGCTGCTTAAAGATTGCAAATGCCGAAATGTTGAAATTCGGTTTCCATTTTCGCGAGTGTATACGCTGCCGTATTGCTTTGATTGTCAGGATCTACTCTTTCGACGTAAGGCGGTGGTTTGGAATTTCAAAGCAGGCGAATTTCATTCGCGCTTGTCGACGACGAAATTCGAATCGCCGGATAGCAGTTGGCCTTTATTGGTATAATACTCTCTTGTGTCCTCGTGAGAAGAACAGCTCCGTGACACGACTATTTCTCGACCATTTGTCTTGCGAATTTATTGGTCGTAACTACCTTTGCTCTTTTTAAAGATTGCATTCTTTGCTTTTTGCACTATCATTCCCCGTCATTGACGATCCAGGAGCAACGTTTGAAAGTCGCTACTTTGACAATTAATTGTGACATATTTCAGTAGAATTGATCTTTTTATTCCATTTTCTACAGACGCTATTCTTTTATTCATAATAATTTTAATTTTTAAATACGTACTATGTCTGAAGATATTTTCTTATGTATACAAAATTGAAAATACTATACATACGAAAATTTGTGAAGATATTTTCTTATCACCAAAAGATTTGTCTATTGAGGAAATATCTGTGGGACGACTTTCTCGAAAAATTCCACTTTTAAGATAAATTGTATAAGTAGGGATATATAAAATTCAGGTAAAAAACAATATATAAAATAACACTTTTTTTCTGTTTATTATTTTAATTTTATTAAAATAATAAATTAAATTAAATTTGTTGAAGTAATAAGTGAAAGCTTTTAAAGGCATTTATAATTTATTGATTTATTTCGTCAAAGTTTATTGTTTTTCTTATACTAGCACATTCCTTGCGCGCGCTACGCGCGCGATGGTCCATTCTACTCTTTTTAAATATTATGAATTATGTGTCTTTGAAACTTGTTTTGAAATCAACTCCTCTAATTCCTACTAATACAAAATTTCCCTGAAATTTGAAAACCTTTAGAATTTCATTATTGTTTTCGATCGCCACATTAATTCTACCATTTTGATAAACAATATTTAGTTTATTTTTTTATTCACCGTTTATGTCGAAAAATTCGACCCACAGTGTAGTTGTGCTGGTTCGCGTACAAGAGTAAAATACATTAAAGCAATCAATTGCCGGGATCATTTTGGTCTCAAAATGTTTCTAGAATTATTTGCTCTAAGAATGTTCACAACGAACTTTTTGCTCATCGTTTACATCGAATAATTCGATCCACAGTGTGACTGTACTGGGTCGCGTACAAGAGTAAAGTACATTAAAGCAATCAATTGCCGGGACCATTTTGGTCTCAAAATGTTTCTAGAATTATTTGCTCTAAGAATATCCAGAATCCGATTTTTTTGCTCATCGTTTACGTCGAAAAATTCGACCCACAGTGTGGCTGTGCTGACTCGCGTACAAGAGTAAAGTACATTAAAGCAATCAATTACCGGGATCATGTTGGTCTCAAAATGTTTCTAGAATTATTTGCTCTAAGAATATCCAGAATCCGATTTTTTTGCTCATCGTTTACGTCGAAGGATTCGATCCACAGTGTGGCTGTGCTGACTTAAGACTAAAATTGGCACAGCCACAAAGGAAAATAGCAGCAAATGGAAAATCAAGTACATATTTTTGAAGGGCTTTTTTTGCTAATTTAAATTCTACTTCAAAAATACTAAAACCAAAATCCCCCTTATATTCCATCCGCCAGATTAACGAAAACTGATTTTAGAAAACTGAATCGAAACGCCATTTTGAACTTTCAATTTTTAAATACGGATTCGTAACGAACGTCCCCAAAAACCACCTGTAACCAAATTTCATCAAAATCGAAGAATCTGAAGAATTTCCGTAACATTTCCGTCTGCCATATTGGATCAACTATTTCAAACTTTCAATTTTTTAGTAAAGATTTGTATCAAACGCCCCCTAAATCACCAATATACTAAATTTCATCAAAATTGAAAAATCTTTAGGATTTCCGTAACATTTCCGTCCGCCATATTAGATCAGCTATTTCAATCTTTTAATTTTTGAGTACGGATTCGTAACGAACGCCCCCTAAATCATCAATAAACCTAATTTCACCAAACAATCTTTATGATAATGTGATAATGATATTACCAATATTCGCATTTAGGGGTGCCAACTTCACAGAGCTGCATTGTGAAGTTGGCACCCCTAAATGCGAATATTGGTAAAATCATTATTGCATTCGTTTGACCACTGTTTGTCCACGTTTTTCCACCCATTATTTTCGTTTGTCCACCCTATGCTTATTATATTTTTCGTAATAGTGTAAAATAACCACTTGGGGGTGTTACAATTTTTTTTGTGTATAACTTTTTTTTGGAGGGTGGACCAGTGAAAATAACGGATGGACAAACGTGGACAAACAGTGGACAAACGAATGTAATAATAATATTACCAATATTCGCATTTACAGATTCCAACTTTACAGACCTGCTTTGTGAAGTTGGCACCTTAAATGCGAATATTGGTAAAATCATTATTGCATTCGTTTGTCCACTGTTTGTCTACGTTTGTCCACCCGTTATTTTCATTTGTCCACCCTCCAAAAAAAAGTTATGCATAAAAAAAAATTATAACATCCCCAAGTGATTATTTTACATTATTACGAAAAATATAATAAAAATTTTTTTTGTGTATAACCTTTTTTTGCGGGGTGGACCAAAGAAAATAACGGATGGACAAACGTGGACAAACAGTGGACAAACGAATGCAATAATGATATTACCAATATTCGCATTTAGGGGTGCCAACTTTACAGAGCGCTACGCGCGCGATTCTTTTTTTTTTGAACGGCCATATAATTTTCTCTTACAAAATTTACACCAAAGCATAATCGATTAAGCTTTAAATTATAATTACATTTCTTTGCGTCTTATTAAATTCGTCATATTCGGAAAATCTTATTGATTTCCGCAACATTTCCGTCTGCCATATTGAATTTAAAAATTTGGAACACGGAATCAAAATCAGCGTTCGCGTAAGCCCCCTTAATCCAAATTTCGCCGAAATCGGAAAACCTTTAAGATTTTCGCATCTTTTCCGTCCGCCATATTGGATAAGTCTTTTTTAATTATTATAATTTTTACCATGTTTTTAAAAGAGCGTCCCCGAAAATTCCTTGTTACCAAAATTCACCATTTTCGGATTACTTTAACTGCCTCAACGAATAGAGGCTTCAAAAAAGCGTGACACGCCAATCTTAAGATATGATGATTAT